>NW_026057580.1:40374313-40674313 GCF_023721935.1 Panthera uncia | reverse complement strand
CAATTCTTTTTAAATGAATTACAGTAACTGTGACTGATTCAATAAAAGGAAAACAAACCTTTTTGTATGAACTACAAATGCGTTATTGCTATTAAATACAAATATGGTTTTCTAAAATAAGCTTTGAAAGTAAAATTTAATGCTAATGGAAACAAATTCAATTTAAGCATCTGTTTATTAAAAGTTAACTTAATTTATTAGATGCACTTTTATAGTGGTTGCAGTCAGAATTTCAAAAGCAACTTTCCCTGAGCAGTGTATTTTGTTCTATTGGTGAGGCATGTGTGGCACAAGTGATAATAACTCAGTTGTGCAGGTGGCTAAAGGGCAGAGGTGGACACTTAGAGCCTATAGCTTAGATCTGTAAGCTTAAAGTGAATATAGGTTCTGAAATAATTTAAGAGATTAGTTTAGACAACAAAACATGTTTTTGCATAGCCACAGACTTATTTTCTGAGAAAGCTAAACTTTAGAGAAATAAAAGCATACCCATTTAGAGATAAAATGGGCATTCTGAACATACGTTGTAGAACCAGTGCTTTGCATTTTCCTTCCCTACTTCTATGTGTACCAGCATTGTACTCTGCTATAAACGCTATCCCTCTGATAGGGAATAAAACAAAAGATCTGACAGCCAGCTTTTCCTCTTCTTAGCCTGTTATTAGCCAGATAGTGGGAAAAGAAATGTTTAAGATATAGCCCAGATCTTAAGGAGTTCATAGTCTTATATAGAGACAGATAAAACATAAGTATGTAATTAACGTGATCAGTGTAAACCTGATGTATGTATGAAGTGTTGGCACTATTTATCTGTTTTTAACTCTTTGCTCAAAGTTGTTTGCAGAAGGGAAGCAGAGGATAAGTGATACAATCTTCAGATTTTAAAAAATAGACACACACACACACACACATTCCACCACCCACCAGATGGTAAGTAGCATGATATTTGGAGGATTTCTTATTTTAAATTTAGGGATCACTTACTGGTTTCAGGATCATTTAGGCTAGCACTTTGTCCTGCCACCTGGGCTTTTCATCCCTTAGTATGGAAACTAAGATAGGCCGGACACTATTTTGAGGTGGGATTGGTGATCATCCACAATCACCATGGCTATCTGGGAGTAATTGTTGGTCGAGATATTGAAGCCAGATCTCCAGCAGAAGAGTGGCTGAAACATAAATACCCTCCTGATAAACAAGTTATAAAAGGGTATTCTTTTTTTAAAAATTATTTATTTATTTATTTATTAAAAAAAATTTTTTTTTTTAACGTTTATTTATTTTTGAGACAGAGAGAGACAGTGCATGAACAGGGGAGGGGCAGAGAGAGAGGGAGACAGAGAATCCGAAACAGGCTCCAGGCTCTGAGCTGTCAGCACAGAGCCCGACGCGGGGCTCGAACTCACAGACCACGAGATCATGACCTGAGCCGAAGTCAGACACCCAACCGACCGAGCCACCCAGGCGCCCCCAAAATTTTTTATTTTTTGAAAGAGAGAGAGGGAGACAGAGCACGAGCAGGGGAGGGGCAGAAAGAGAGGGAGGCACAGAATCTGAAGCAGGCTCCACGCTCTGAGCTGGCAGCACAGAGCCCGGCGCGGGGCTCAAACCCATGAACCACAAGATCATGACCTGAGCCGAAGTCAGATGCTTAACTGACTGAGCCACCCAGGCGCCCCAAGGGTATTATCCTTTTAATAAAATAGCACAAATCATCCCTCTTGAAAAATATCTATTACCTCACCCCGAGAACAGTTTGACTTGGATTAGCCACTGTGAATCCTAGTCTTTTTTTTTTTTAATTTTTTTTTAATGTTTATTCATTTTTGAGAGATAGAGAGAGACAGAGCATGAGTAGGGAAGGGGCAGAGAGAGGGAGACACAGAATCTGAAACAGGCTCTAGGCTCTGAGCTGTCAGCACAGAGCCCAACGCGGGGCTCGAACTCATGAACTGTGAGATCCTGACCTGAGCCAAAGTCAGACTCTCAACCAACTGAGCCACCCAGGTGCCCCATCTAGTCTTTGAAACAAAACTGAACATGTAAAGTAATTTAAACCACATTAGATTATTGGTAGGAGCCATTTGGCTGTAAATACAATATGCATAAAAATATTAAATGTTATTTTAGTTAAACTAATTTATACAGTGGGTTTTTTGAGGAATGAATAGTAAAGTATTTGCCTCCTACACAATTTTGTAATATAGATAATATATTAACTCCCATTTTTGACCTCTTAATTCATGTTTTTATATTTTTAGGCCAGTGAAAAGAATTCCTCGCTATCAAGTTCTCATCAACATGTCAGACAGAATTAGGATATCCTCGACCTACATTCCTGAGGAGGACATAACAATAATTATGGGATATGAAGTACAGCATCCTAAATTACAAACTATTTTTCCAGGTCTTATTTATTTACATTGAACTAAAAATTAACTGTCAAGTAAGAACACTGATACTTAAAATAAGGTAAATTGCTGCTCCAAAAAAATGTATTCTTTACCATGTAACTGAATAGAATCCTAAATTTTGTCTGTAATATTCAGAAAACTTGTATATTTAATAGTAGTTCCTTTTACAAAGGTGCTTAGAATATAGTGGGTCTGTTTCAGATATCCTAATTGGAAATTTCTTTCTTTCTTTCAGAAAACAGCAATTAAAATTTGCTGCTTTCTGAAAGATTTTTTTAAAAGGGGGTTCAGGGGCGCCTGGGTGTCTCAGTCGGTTGAGTGTCTGACTTCGGCTCAGGTCATGATCTCATGGTCTGTGAGTTCAAGACCCGCTTCGGGCTCTGTGCTGACAGCTCAGAGCCTGGAGCCTGTTTCGGATTCTCTGTCTCCCTCTCTCTCTGCCCCTCCCCTGCTCATGCTCTGTCTCTCTCTGTCTCAAAAATAAATAAAACATTAAAAAAAAAATTTAAAAAAAGGGGGTTCAGAAAAAAAATTTTGTCAGGATTAAATTTGGGGTAGGCTGATTCTAGCAGGCTTTGTGGCACAGGTACCCTGAGGAATTCATTGTGAGACTCTAGTATATGCCACATGTCAGAAATTCAGCTCTGTCAGCTGACAACTAAATTTGATACCGTTAGTCTTCTGGACATAGGATGTCATACATAAGCCAGTCCAGTCTTTGAAGGATTTTTTTCTCTTTATTGCTGTACAGAATTGTAGCATTGCCCATTTTATAGGCTTTTTTTTTAAAGCAACATCTTTAAAAATTCATGTAAATTCTAAAAACTATTTGGTAACTTAAAATTTGTTTTTAGGTATTTCATGCTAAGTAGAAAACTTTACCAAATATAATGGAGCCAAATTATAATAAAGATACAGCTAAGAAAAATCTACAAATATAATTGTTTATTGAGTATAAACAATTTTTTTCTTGATGTTGAACCCCCACAGTATTTTCCTATCCAACTGGATAAATAAAAGCTACAGTGGAATTTATTTAGCTTTGTTTTTTGGAAATAAAAGCCTATCTTAAACTGTTTTTGTGATAACTTTGTTTTTAATATGACTCTTTCAATTCATCTTAATGGAAGACTTGGAAGAGCCAACTTTTAATTGGGTTGATCGTAATCAAAGAATGCAGTTGCTATAATAGCAACCATTTACTGAGTGACAGCTGTGGTGCTGGGTATTATTCTCGTGGTCTTGTATTTATCAGCTTTAACCCTTATAGTAACACTGCAACGTAGATATTTAGCCTCATTTCATTGGTGAGGAAAGAGAAGCTTAGAGAGATTAAAGTGCCTGGCTAAGTTTACACCTCTGGTAAATTCACACAGCGGATATTTGAGAGCCTGCTCTGTGTTGGCCCTGATACTATGCTGGGTCTGAGAATGCAGCTGTGAACAAGACAAGATCTTCATTCTAAAGGAGCTTACATTCTAGTAGTAAAGTCTGGATTTGAACACAGGGTGTTGCAATCTAAAACTTTTCTTCTTAGCTTTTACACTCCCTCCTGCCAAGGACACACTATAGAGGAGATAGATAAAATTGTTTCAGTGCCACTTAAGAAGGTGGGTGGGGATGTAAACTACATTCTAGAGCGTGCTATAGGGAAGAAATACTGGTATATGAGTATCAAGATATATCAAAGGAAGAGCGCTAGGACCTGTATAACTCTATGGTGAGAAATGGAAGCCTGTGCTAAGTAACAGTCTTGGTTTATGATCATCTGTAGATAATGTGCAATGCAATAGCAATACCATGTACTTGCTGTTATACATCTCAGTCTTAAGATCAGTATTATCTCAGTGTATAACCCTGCACTGTCCAACATAGTAGCCATTAGCCACTTTTAAGTACTTAAAATGTGGCTAGTGCAATCAAAGAACTGAATTTTAAATTTTTAAAAATTTTAATTTGAAAATTGCTACTTGAAATTGCTACTTCAGTTACTATATCTTTTAAGCATGTTTGTAACAACCTGTGTGTGTGTGTGTGTGTGTGTGAATCTATTTTTTCAACTACATTTTAGTAAATAAATACAGATTATTTCTGATGAAAATTTAGCATCTGAATTAACATGGTTACAATATAAAATGTACACTATATAAATATCCATTAGTTATTTTTAAAATATTGACTACATGCTGAAATGATATTTTAGACATACTAGGTTAAATAAAATATTATTAAACTTAGTTTCAACTACTTTATTTTTTACTTTTTTTTCTATGTGTCAACTAAGTAATTTGAAATTACTATGTGACTTTCTTTTATTTGTATTAAAGAGTGCTGGTATAATCAATCACAGGAGCCTGGTGAAGAGGATCTGGTCCATATATTTTATTTCTGGCATCAAAATATTTTCCTAGTATACCTCACTCTGCTTTTATCAAGAGTTAATGTATTCCTCATCATTCTGTTAATGTTAAGAATCATGCTAATAACTGCCAATATTTATTCCTGTAGTAGAAATATAAACATTTCTTGTCAGTATAAAAGTATGCACATATAACACATTGTTTTCAGAGTATTTCTCATAGTTAAATTTTTAAAAATAGAAAACAAGCTTAGATACTGTGGGACTGGATTCAAGGACTGACAGATTTGGGGGAGAAATACTTTATATTATACAATATATATATTCATGAAAAAAGCAAACATAAAAAGTATAAAAATAAAAAGATACAATATATTTTAGTTGGAATTTCAGAGATTTTTTCTTTTCTTCTCTTTCCCCTTTACTTCAAAAGTTATAAATACTTTTGAAGCAACATGTATTGTCGCACTTTTGATTTTTTGTTGTACAGTTAATAAACTTGAGAGTCTGGATGACTGGAGATCATCTATTTGGCCTTCCCATTCTTTTGTTTCTTCTTCTTTGATTAATAAAGGTTTTCCTAGAGTTTGGCCGACAAGGTTACAGACTTCTTGAGCTTTGCGCCATGCGTTCTCAACAGCAACAAGACAGGCTTGCCGTCTTAGGAATTAAATGCAGAGATTATTAATATGACATTCAATGAACTTTAGCACTGAATAGTTTTGTTTAATTGATAATTTAGTTAAAGATGTGCTTAACTTACCGAAGATTCTCAACAGAACCTGGAGTATGATAGAACTGGGGCTGGCTGATGACGACAGAGCTATCTAGCTTTTCAACAAGAAAGTTACAGATATTTTGCATTTTTCCAAATTCAGTAAATGTAATGCAGACCTGTAAATGAAATGACACTTGAAATTATTTTCATGCCTGATGGCTTCTTTTAAAGTTTTCTCTAGGAGCGCCTGGCTGGCTCAGTTGGAGGAACATGTGACTCTTGATCTTGGGGTCATGGGTTCAGGCCCCATGCTGGGTGTAGAGATTACTTAAAACTTTTAAAAAATAAAAATAAAAAATAAAGTTTTCTTTAAATATGAGGAAAAAAATTAAAGCCAGATAACGAGGTCATTTTATAATATGTAACAGATAAGCCTACTTGATACTCAACAACTAAATTATTAAATTTTATTAAATTATTTTTAAGTAGTATCTCTACTTTTGAACATAAGAAATAGTTATAATAACTAATGATTATGTCTGTTAATTTTAATATCTGTATTGGTTCTTGGTTGGTTTGACTTTCCTCCTTATTGTGAGTTTTATTTCCATGCTGTTTTGTAGATCAGGTAATCCTTGTGAATTAACTTTATGAGAGGTGTTGGATATTCTTGTATATACCACTATAAATAATTATTTGTTCTAGAATTCCATCAACTTACTTGGAAACTGATCTCTTTCGGTTTGCTTTTAAGATCTGTTACGTGGGACTGGAGTAATGTTTGAGGCAAGATACTTCTGTATACTCCACCTCATGCCCTATGAATTGTAAAATTTTCTAATCTGGTGCTATACAGCCCTGTATGAACCCCAGACACTGTTCCCTCTAAATTTTGGGGTGATTCTTTTTCTAGCCTCAGGTCATTTTCACACATAGGTGTGCTGATCAGTATTCTGCTGAGTACTTGGCAGGGGTTGGTGGTATCCCCTCCGTGGTTCTCCGAAGACCTCTCTCTCTGCAGACCTCTACTCTCCTACAAACTCTAGCTGTCTTGTTTGGGCTCTCAATTCCATTTCTTCAATACAAGGAGTTTGCTAGGCTCTGTCTGGGTTCTCTTCCCTGTGAAGCTGCCTGGACACCTTGAGACACTGAGTTAGGACAACTGTAGGACTTTTGTTTGTTTCCTTTTTCTCAGGGATCACAGTGTTTCATTGCTTTATGTCCACTCTTTTGAAAACCATTGTTTCATCTACTTTGTCAATTTTTTGGCTGTTTCAGGTGGGAAGGTAAATCTGGTGCATGTTATTCTACCTTAGAAGCAGGAGTCTTGTCTGTCTTTTGAAGAGAAGTCTTTTTTTGTGTGTTTTGTTTTTTTAAACACTATATGGGCTAATAAACTTTTCTGTTAGTCAAAATCAATTTCCTCAGCCATACCCAAGATGCTAGTTTTTAATCTCTGGGTAAGTTTCCAAATTTATATTTCCTTCCTGGTTGAAAATCAAAGTTCCAAAATGCCTATAGGCTGCCCTTAATAAGAAGTACAGACAATAAATACTTTTCTGCATTTGCATAGTTTAAATATGGAAACAAATCCTGTCTTTTGTGGCTGTATTTAATCTATAAAAGTGCCACAGCGGCCCTGTACATACATTTCATTACATGTAATGAAACATAAAAAGATGTACGGTGACTCTGTGGAAGTTGGAAGGTAGCCAAATATGAGAGTTCAAAGGGTTTCTCTGCATGGAGATTAAAGTGATTGAGTATAACAGGTTCCAGGTGTCAACAAAAGCAATTCTTTGCTATACAAGTGCCCTTGAAATGCATTTTATTTTTAAAATTTATTCCAATTTCTACTCTGATAACTTAAAACAAAAATAATTTTTATAAATATACCCGCTTTCCTATGAAATATGCTGAATCCTTTGCATCCTTGGTATTCTTCTTTGCTAAAAATAAGTTATCTGGAAGGACAGTAAAAATTCCTAAGCAGGTTGCAAAAAAGATACTAATTTTTCCTTCTTCAATTCCCCTCTACCCCTAATCATCTGAGGCAAATTTACTCCTACAGAATCAGGATTAACATGTGGTACTTACTTGCTCTATTTCTATAAATAACAGGAAAACCTGTCTGTTAAGATCAGCTCCATGGCTGCTCAAAGAAGATTTTCTCTGCCTTTCTTCCCTCTTACCATTACCATGACTTAAAAAGTTAGCAGATGTAGCTTTTAGAAGTACATCTACATTGATACACAGACCATGAACAAAGTATAGTTTAGGAGTAAGTGTGTTGAATGATTAACAAGTAAATTTGGTAGGAAAAAAAACTGTTTTCTGCTTTTTCTAACAGTTCAAGAACTGTTTTAAGTCTTCCAGTGGTCTGAACTTCTGCTTTTAAATTCAGCAATGTGATATATAATCAAAATGTAGCTAGACAGAAATCCAAGTTAATGAAGTTGAGTCATTTTGCTGAATAGAGATGTTGCATCACAATTTTTAAAGAGGCATTTAGGATAAAAATATTTTAAGTACCTAATACTTTGAAGATAAAGATAAATCTGTATATTCAGAATCCTCATTATATGTTTCATCATGGTAAAATAATGTGATTACAAATGTATGCACATTTACACACTATCTTGTAATAGCTATATTAAATTACAGAACAGATTGATAGATAAATGCTTCCCATCTCTTTGGTCAAGAAGAATCCTCATTAGTTTAGAAATTTCAGTACTAAAAGAGAAACTGAATTCCAGAATAGGTGAGTTTTAAGTAAACTCTACCCCCAATGTGGAATTCAATCATGACCCCAAGATCAAGAGTCTCATGCTGTACTGACTGAGTGAGCCAAGTACCCGAAAGGTGAGCTCTTAAGTGCTTTTAATGAATTTGTCTCCTGGAGAAATCAAATCTCAGTTTATTAAAATTTTCTGCAAATGGGACTTCTGAATTATTGCTAATCTCAATTACCATAGCGAAACAGGCCAAAAGCCTCTTTAAAAATACTTGCGGTTCTAATTTCCAAAAAAGGCAAGTGTATAAAACTGAACAAACTACATGTAGTAGGCTAGACGCCTTTCAATTCTGGGCAAGATTCTAAAAGATTATTTTAAAAATTAGTTTGTGGGGCACCTGGGTAGCTCAGTTGGTTTAGTGTCTGACTCTTGCTTTCGGCTCAGGTCATGATCTCACAGTTCCTGAGTTCCAGTCCCTTGTCGGGCTCTGTGCTTATAGTGTGGAGCCTGCTTGGGATTCTCTCTCTCTCTCTCTCTCTCTCTCTCTCTCTCTCTCTCTGCTGCTCACCCCCCCTACCCCCCATGTGCTCCCTCTCTCTCCCACGCTCTAAATAAATAAATACTTAAAAAAATTAGTTTGTAAGGAATTAGGAAAGAAAAGGTTTCTATGAGAAACAAAGAAGATAGGACCTTGTCATTCATTTTGTTACCTTGCCACAGGCCTCCAAGTACTTTGTATATTTTCTTTTCTTTTTGGTATTACCACAATCTATTATTTTCTTCCCTTTTTAAATATCCCCCAGTTTTTGTTTTTAGTTCTGTCACTGAAGAAAAGAATACAGGGTTTTCTCATTTTAATGGTCCTACAAGAAGGCATTCAGGGAAGAACAAAATAAGGACACAGGAATTTAAGAGTAAAATCTTCTAAGTTCTCTTAAGTACTGAGTTTCTTGATGAGATGTTAGGTAAGAACTCATCTGACTTTTCACTTTGTTTTTTTCCCGAGAGTGAAGTTCACCAACTCTATGCTTTTCTTCTGATCTCTAACATTCTCAACCACTGCAAAATTATTTCTATCCAAAGGCCAATCTATTGAGCATGTATATTTGAGATTACTAAGAACAAATCACGATATATTAAACTTGATTTCCTAACTGGCAAGTTACCAGAGAAATACTGTAGCAATAAAGAATTTATTTTTTACTTAGGATATACTGACATATAGTCTTCATGGCAACATTGTCAAGGTCATAGTTGATTGATGTTACTTAGTATTTTTATTAATTACACAGATGGGTACACGGATGATAAAATCAGCAGGTGACAGAAAGCTGGCCAGGCAGAGTATAAACACTGATTGATAAAATCAAGATCCAAAAAGATCCTAACAGGCTGGAAACATGGTCAAATCTAGTGGATAAAATTTTACAGAGATAAATTTAAACTCTCATACTTTATTTTGAAATAGCAATAACAAGTATAAAATAGAAATATGTGAAAGCAGCATGTGAGAAAGATACTTTGATAATTTTAATTACTGATTATAACTGTGAGCTCAACATAAGGGAACAATGTGATACAAGTACCAAGTTCAGTCTTAAACATTCCAGAGTAAAGGAGATAATCATCTTTCACTAATGTGGACTGGTTAAATCACAATTAGGACACTGTAGTTGTGTTGTAGGTGCTTTGGATGGAAATTGGTTAACTCAGTAGTTTGTCTTATTATAAGAAATGACTAAAGAAACTGGGGATTCTTACCCCTGGAGAAGAAAAAACTAGCATCAACATGATACTGAACTTCAAGTATATACTTCAAGGAAGTAGTATTTGCCTTTTGTTCTTGGAGAGGTACATCATTAATAACGGATGAGTACTACTAAGTCCATTCTGGCTTGATGTTAGAAAAATTTGTATTGATTAGACATCTGAAAATGGAATAAGCTTTTTATATTCATGTACTTACATCATTTCTAACTTTCAATATTCTTACCTTTAAAATAAAGAGAAACAGCAGGGGGTAGGTGGGAGTTTAGATAAAGAATCTCTAAAGTGCCATTCAGGATAAAAATCTTAGTTATTTTGTAAAGTAATGTTCTACCTCCTAATCTAACTTTATATATTTAACTGTCCACAAGGGTACTGGTATATGTTAGACATTATTTTGTACTTTGTGACCCCATCACCCTGGTCTCTGCTGACTGCTGATGCTGACCTAAGGGTAATATTATCAGATTGCATGATATAAGAATTCTGGCTATCAGGGAGCCCTATACAAAATATGATCAGATTCTCTAAAGAAGTTGAGTATGGGACATTAAAAAGTATAACAGAAGGGGAAAAAAGCAGAGTTTAGCCAAGTCCTAATTTAATCATGTTCTTCTAACAAAACAAGCAGCTCTAATGCATTTTCTGTAACTGCACAGTTGGTCCCTAAAACAACTTAAGTCTGAAAATGATGCCAGTTTTCCATGAAGCTTTTCTGTGTATTTGCTGGAACCATTCCTTTTTCTCCTTACTTGGGGTACCCTCACACTAAACCCCATTCACTTGAGATAACCTGAGCCAATGTATGTTCATTAGAGCCTGAAGTCCTGACAGGTAATCACTGCTGGAGGAGTGCTAGAATAACTTCCAGCTTTGTTCTCTATAATACAGACTCTTACCCCTCTGTTCTTCATCCTGTTTTTCCTTTTTTTCAAGACATCCAGTATTGTAATATCACCCAAAGAGCCCCAAATTGAAAAACTTATTTTAAGAAAACAATTTCTGCTCCTTCCCCCACTCGTACTCATTCTCTCTCTCTCTCTCAAAAATAAACATTAAAAACAAAAAGATTATCTGACTAGATAAATAAGAGTTTATCTCTAACTCCATTCTTGTTTGCTTCCTGTGAGGAGGCAGCATGGAACTAGCACACAAATCCCAAGATGTTTGGATGCTGAAACAAATCGTAGTCCTATAACCTAACCACAACTATAACATACCTGATTTCATAAAATCCTGATCATAAAATCTTTAAAAATAAGTAAAAAGTATAGGCAGTTGTAGAAATTAAATGTTATCATTGAGTGTACAAAAAATATTTTGTTCTTTTTAATTTAATTGAGTGGTCTTTATTTTTTTTAGTTAATTATAAGAGTTTTTCTTTTTTTAAGTGGGCATCATGCCCAGTGCAGAGGCCAACATGGGGCTTGAACTCATATCCCTGAGATCAAAAGTCAGATGCCTAACCAACTGAGGCACCCCTTAAAGATTTTATTTTTAAGTAACCTTGCACCCAATGTGGGGATCAAACTTACAACCCTGAGATCATGAGTCACACGTTCTACTGAGTGAGCCAGCCAGGTGTCCCAAGTGTTTTTGTAAAAAAAAAAAAAAAACAAAAAAAACAAAAACCTGATAACTTAGCACGATAGAGTAAAATTGCATTATGAAAGAAAAGAAGGTTGAAAAGTGTTTCAATCCTTATGTTAGGACATTATTAATTTTCTTTTTATCTGAGAAGAAATTTCCTATAGTGTTTTCCTGCTCACTAGGTGATAACTTTACTAAAATTTCATTCAGGGGGCAATTAACTGCTCTTCCTTCTTGCTATTTTTATTCCATTTCAAAACAATTTCTCGTAAATATATCTCATTACAATTTATTTTAAAAGCTCATACAGGGGCGCCTGGCTGGCTCAGTCGGAAGAGCACACGACTCTTATCTCCAGATTGTGAGTTCAAGCCCCATGTTGGGTATAGAGATTACTTTAAAAAAAAAATTAAAAAAAAATGTGTATATACACATATACACACATATATATAATATGTATACACATATATACACATATATATATAATAAAAATAAAAAATAATTAAAAAAAATTCTTTTCTTTCGATTGTTATTTTTAAGAAACAGAACATGAGTGGGGGAGGAGCAGAGAGAGGGAGACACAGAATCCGAAGCAGGCTCCAGGCTCTGAACTGTCAGCACACAGCCCGATGGGGGAATCAACCGACTGAGATCATGACCTGAGCTCAAGTCAGATGCTTAACCGACTGAGCCACCCAGGCACCCTGAGAAAAATAATCTTTTATCAATATCATGAGAAGCAGTCCTCCTATACATTTCAGTTCAAGAATAAAAATAAATGTAAATTGTATCCACAAAGTCATGCTGTTTCCAATTATTTTTCATGATAAGTACATACCTCTGCTTCCATGTGATAAGCATTTTCCATTCTTCTAAAATCCTTTGTCACAGTTACATTTTCTGCCTGAAGCAGAAAGTACAAGAGTATGATTACTCAGTGTTTGACTACCAAATGCAATTACTCTAAAACATAAAGTAGAAACCTGAACTTATTAAACTCAGAATAACAGAGAATGCAGAAAGAACTGGTTTGCCTGATGTTTTAAACCTTCCCTAAAAGTTACATAAAATAAGTGTAGAGCCACTTACCCATTTAAGAGAAAACAAAGCCCTTTTCCTTACACCAAAATAAATTCCAACACAGCAAATATTTAATGTAGTATAAAGGGTCCCTAAAAGTTCCAGGAAATATTAGTTAACAGCTATATAACCTTAGGCTTGGGAAGGACCCAATAAGTATTATACCAAAGGCAAGAAACATACTGACAAGATTAGTGATTTTAGCTAAATAAAATTTAAAAATTTTGAATGTTCAATACTGTAAACAAATATGGCAAATATGAAATTGGGAAAATATTTGCAATAATGAGAGAGTTATTGATAATCTTAAGGTTCCCTTAAAATAATCTTGAAAAAGAAAAACAAAGCTAGAGGTATCACAATCCCAGATTTCAGGATATACTACAAAGCTGCAGTAATCAAAACAGTAGATGTTGGCACAAAAACAGACACACAGATCAATGGAACAGAATAGAGAACCCAGAAATAAACCCCACTTATAGGGCCTATGACAGTTAATTAATTAATTAATCTACAACAAAGGGGGCATGAATATACAATGGGAACAAGGCAGTCTCTTTAACAAATGGTATTGGGAAAACTGGATAGCTACATGCAAAAGAATAAAACCAGACCACTTTCATTAGACCATACACAAAAATAAACTCAAAATGGATTAAAGACGTAAATGTGAGATCTGAAGCCATAAATTTCCTATGAGAAAACACAGGCAATGATTTCTTTGATATTAGTCATAGAAACATTTTTCTATATATGTCTCATTTGGCAAGGGAAACAGAAGCAAAATTAAACTATTGGGACTATACCAAAGTAAAAAGCTTTTGCACAGTGAAGGAAACCATCAACCAAACAAAAAGGCAATCTACTGAATGGGAGAAGATAATTTGCAAATGATATATCTGATAAGGGGTTAATATCCAAAATAGATAAAGAACTTATACAACTTCACACCATAAAAACAAATAATCCAATTAAAAAATGGGCAGAGGAACTGAACATACATTTTTCCAAAGAAGACATACAGATGGCCAATAAACACATGAAAAGATGCTCAACATTACTCATCATCAGGGAAATGTAAATTAAAACCACAGTGCGTTAACACCTTATATCTGTCAGAATGGCTAAAATAAAAAATGCAAGAAGTAACAAATTTTGGCGAGGATAGGGAGAAAAAGGAACCCTTGTACACTGTTGGTGAGAATGTAAATTGGTGTACTATTGTGGAAAACAGTATGGAGGGACCTCAAAAGTTAAAAACAGAATTACCATATGATCCAGTAATTCCACTACTGGATATTTACCCAAAGAAAATGAAAACACTAACTGAAAAAGATATCTGCACCCCTATGTTTACTGCAGCATTATTTACAGTAGTCAAGATATGGAAGCAACCTAAGTGTTCATCCATAGATAAAGATGTGAGACACTTATATGTGTACACACACACACACACACACACACACACACACTCTGAACTATTACCTATAAAAAAGAATGAAATCTTGCCATTTGCAACAATATGAATGGATCTAGAGGATTTAATGGTAAGTAGAATAACTCAGCCAGAAAAAGACAAGCACCATATAATATAACTCATTTGTGGAATTTAAGAAACAAAGCAAATGAACAAATAAGAAAAAAAGAGACCAAAAAAGACTCTTAACTACAGAGAATAAACTGGTGGTTTCCAGAGGAGAAGTGGGGGGTGGGATATTGATAAAGGAAGCTAAGAGTATTACATTGATGAGCACTGAGAAATGTACAGAATTGCTGAATCATTATACTGTACAGCTGAAACTAATTTTTAAAAAGTTCCCATAAATTAATAAAAGAGTAGAAAAAGCAGACAAAGTTTTATGAACTGGCAACTCACATGAAAAAAGTTTAACCTCAAATGTAAAAAAAAAAAAAAGAAACATAGGAAATGACAGTAACATTTTTTTGGGCTACTGACTTGGCAAAGTTAAAAAAGAAAATAATGCCCACTATGCCAAAGATATATTTGTAGTGAAGTTGTAAACTTATTGTCCTACACTGTAATTTTTCATAAGCCTTAAAAATATGCATAAGCCAGGAATTAATGTCCAAAAACATAATTAAAAACATGTATAAATACCTAGCAACAAGGTTATTCATTTTGTCACCATTTTTAATAATGAAAAACTATGATATGCTCAATCTATTCCTACTACTCCCTATCATAATTTGAATGCACCTAGAAATAGACTCTGAAACATGGATGTGAGTACAAGCAGTTAATTTTTAAGGCAATCCCAAGAGGGGCGCCTGGGTGGCTCAGCCGACTTCATTTCAGATCATGATCTCATGGTTTTGTGAGTTCCAGGTCCCACTGGGCTCTCTGCTGTCAGCATGGAGCCTGCTTCATATCCTCTGCCTCCCGGTCTCTTTGCCCTCTCCCGGGGTGGGGGGGGGGGGGGGGGGGGGGGGGAAAAAAAAAAAAAAAAAGATAATCCTTGGAAGCACCATAGGGGAATGGGAAGTGAAACAAAAGGAAAGCAAGCCATTGAAGTGTGCATTGTCAAGCGGTCACCACTGTGGGCAACTGGAACTTATTCCTGCAGAGAAAATTCTGGGAGCCAGGGCAGAACATATGCCTCAGAGCTATCCTGCCCTAGAGGTAAGGTCTCCTTCCATTCACTTCCCTCACTTCGTAGCTGAAGGCTGTTAGAGCTTGGGGAGGGGCTGTTAATCCTCTGGCACTACTGGCTGGCCCATTTGTGGGTGGAGCCAGGAAAAGCTGCAGCCAGGAAAAACTGGCAAAGGACGCTCCATGTTGGCAGATGGAAGTTGGGCCTGTATGCACACAAATGTGAAGTGCCAAGGGATACAAGTGTGGGGTATCAATAGCATCTGCTACATCCCCTACTTAAAACTCAATCACCCACTGCCAAGACAATAAAGCAGAGACATACTATAGTGGTTAAGAGCAAGAGCTTTGAGGTCGAAATTCTTGACTGGAGTTGAAACTCTGTCACTTTCTAGCTGTGTGACCTTGGGCAAGCGACCTGCCAATAATCACTTTGATCCCAAGAGTTCTCATCTATAAATAGCAATTGAAATGCCAGTCTCATATGATGGGAATGAGTATCAAATGAGATAACATTTGTAAAAGATCTAGCAGTAATAAGCGGTTTTTTATCACCAATAACATTCAAAACTCCTCAATGCAGCAAACAAGGCCTTCTTCCATGTTCTGCCTACAGCCTTCTTCTTCAGTCTTATCTCAGTTCTCGTCCATTTTTCCCAAGTACTCCTGTGTCCTAGCCATAATGAACTGTATACAGTGCTCTGAACACATACTTGCTGCATTCTAGTGCGGAATTGGAATGCTTTCATTTTGGTCACTATTCAAGATCTGACAGAGTCACTTCCATTTCTGGTGCCCAGAAATATGCATCTATTACACATTTATCAAAAAACCCCACAATTGTGAGTAGGCAAATATTGGACTTTGTACCTACGAAAGGAACATACACATTGGAAAACAAAATAATTACTATCACGTAAGTGCTATTTAAAATTAAACACTGACAGGAAATGCTTAAAAAATGTCTGATGGTTGAATAAATACTGCTTAGTATCTTTAAAACATTTCTCCATGAAGGGGCGCCTGGGTGGCTTAGTCAGTTGAGCCTCTGACTTTGGCTCAGGTTATGATCTCAGGGTTCATGGGTTTGAGCCCGGCGTCTGACTCTTGACAGCTCAGAGCCTGGAGACTGCTTCAGATTCTGTGTCTCCCTCTCTCTCTCTGCCCCACCCCCCCACTCTCTCTCCCTCCCTCTCTCTCTCTTTCAACGTTTTTTTTTTTTTTTTTTTTTTTTAATTTATTTTTGGGACAGAGAGAGACAGAGCATGAACGGGGGAGGGGCAGAGAGAGCCTCTCTCTCTCTTTCAAAAATGAATAAACATTAAAAAAATACAACACTGAAAATGAGGGTATGCCTTCATATGTGAAACTATATATGATCATAAAATAATCTATAATGTAGTTGATCTATAATATAGTTGAATAGTTTTAGTGCTTCATTTTTTTTTTTAGTCATTCAAAGCCATTTTTTAAAGTTTATTTATTTTTGAAAGAGAGAGACAGAGAGAGAGACAGAGTGTGAGTGAGGGAAGAAAGAGAGAGGGAGACACAGAATCCAAAGCAGGCTCCAGGCTCCGAGCTGTCAGCACAGAGCCTGACACCGGGCTTGAACTCACAAACTGCAAGATCATGACCTGAGCCGAAATGGGATGCTTAACTAACTGAGCCACCCAGGCACCCCTCAAAAACCATGTTTTGAGTATATACTATGTGATGTGTGTGAAGCGTAACCCTTGAATGCAGAGCAAGAGATAGAAAATGGTCTGTGCTCGAGAGGTTCAGAATATGAAGGAGATACCAGTAAAGCAACAATTTAAAATACAGAGGGATACGTTTTATTATAAGTAGGGAATAGAGTGTGGTATGGCAGAGACTAGAGTTATGTTAGAAAAGGAATGCCAAGAAAGTAAGCTTGGGCTGATTCTTTTTTCCTTTTTTTAAGATTTTATTTTTAAGCAATCACACCCAACATGGAGCTCGAACTCACGAACCCTGAGATCAAGAGTTGCATGCTCCGCTGGCTGAGCCAGGCAGGCGCTCCTTGGGCTAGTTCTTTTTTTTTTTTTTTTTTAAGATTTTTTTAACGTTTATTTATTTTTGAGACAGAAAGAGACAGAGCATGAATGGGGGAGGGTCAGAGAGAGAGGAAGACACAGAATCTGAAACAGGCTCCAGGCTCTGAGCAGTCAGCACAGAGCCTGACGCGGGGCTTGAACTCATGACCTGAGCCGAAGTCGGACGCTTAACCGACTGAGCCACTCAGGCGCCCCCCCTTGGGCTAGTTCTTAAAGGAAAAACTGGGAGTCAGCTAGTCAAGGAGGGGAGAGACAAGAGAGGAAACAGAGTTAGGTTCCATCTATTAAGCAAAGGAACCTGGAATATGAGGAGACCCTAAAGTAGGGGAGTGATGTTTTTAAACCCCCAATTCCAAAGTCTAAAATGAATACCTTTGTGAAAACCCATTATAATTCATCCTGAAAAGTAATATAAATTGTTTTTTGCATCATCTACTGAATAAATTGTCTACATGACTGCTTTATTCCATTAGCAGAGATAACTGGGAGATTACTGACGTTTTCTGTCTTGAACACTGAACCTTGATGTAATTAAGTTAGATGCAGTAATTTATTGCTTTCCATGTTAGAAGTTATAGCCATGTGAGCTCGGTATACTTAAGAATTAGTTATATTGTTCAAACAGGACTGTAGCACTGGCAATAGTTTTTACGAGGAAATTTTTTCCACATAGCAAACCACTTAAATCACATTGTCTATAATTAGCCTTTGAATTCTTCTAAACTCTAAAATCATGGAGACATCTGTTCCAAATGACTTTTAAAATAATTCTATGTCTGTAAATGCAGTACAAATGTATTTTTTTCCTTAAAGCAATAAAATTGCTTTTTGGGGGTGTGCCATTTCTAACAATAGACTAGAAGCACTTTTATGAACTCAGTGTTACTTTGGATAATCGCAACTCTGGCCTTTTGAGCCATACTATGTAAAATGAAGGAAATGAGATAGTCGACTCATTCTGTGGCTTCTTCATTTCCTTTTTCTAATTATCTGGGGCCAACTATGGTTGGAAGCAATGTAGAGTTTAGTCTCAGGAAGATAAGAGTTCAAACACTGCCCTGACTAAAGCTTAGAGCATTATGTAACCTCTTTGAATCTAAATGGGGATATTAAAACCTGTCTAACAGAACTGTTGTTCAGATGAAATAAAAAGCTGGTTCATTTTTTTCTCCTTTTCTTACAAGCAGAGTTTAGGTAGATTTACTTAGGGATTTGTTTTATGGACATCTCTGGTAAGTAAAGGTATTTCATTTATGTGGCATCTACAATATACTGGCTGGTTTTTAAAGTTAAAACTAAAAAATTTGCCGAAATGTTTTGAGTGCTCGTTAAACGATAATGGATGCAATTTTCCTCCTCACGTTGCTGTTTGCGGAAAAATACTGAGGAACCACTCCAAGCAAATCTTTACATAGTTGGGAGGAAGCATGCTTTCACTTGCTAATTGCCTGGTGCGGAATAAAAACAAAAAAAAATATATTAGTGTCTAGTATACTCAGGCAAGCACTTTCATCTAATGTGTCAGGTCTAACAGTTAACCATATCAAGGTAAAATACAAAATTACTGCGGCAAATGTCGCCAAATAAAAACCTACTCCATTTACATTCTTTTATTTCATAAGCCACTGGGACCAATAACTGCTTTCATCTAGAAGAAAAATGGGCCGAAAGTTCTACTCCGCCAGGTCCTGTCGCTCTGTAATACCGATGAGATAAGGTCAAGACCCTCGCCACCTCCAACTGACACCCGTCGGAGCCTGGAACTCTGCCTCCGCTTTTTGCGGTCCGGCCCGAGGCCCCTCCCCAACGAAGCTCTCACCTGCACACCTTGCTGCTGGAGGCTTTGTGTGATGTAGTCCAGGCGGCGGCAAACGCTCTTCTTGGCCTCGGCCGCCGCCTCCTTCGTGCTGCTCACTAGCACCGCCACCTGCGCCCGGTCGGGGCTCGCAGACACCTCAGCGGTGCCGCTAACGTGCACCTCGCGGGTCGCAGTTTGGGCCTGTGCTGAAGGGACGTGGCGTCGGGGTCCTGGCAGCAACTCACCCCCCGAGACCACATTGTTCTCCCGGCCCCGGTCAGCCCAGGGAACCAGTTCCACGAACACCCGCGACTGAGGGGCCTGCTGCAAAGACATAGCGAGGGTAGCTGGGTTTCCATAGCAACTTAGAGACTACGGCGGCCGAAGGAGCCAAACCGCGCCAGCCTTTTTGTGCGTGGTGCAAAGGATGCTGGGATGGGCTTGGAGGGCCCACAGTTATGGATGCGAGCTGCGAGGATTTTGCAGTGTCTCCTTTACCAGATGTGGCTGGGCACGTTATCAATAGTTTTTAACGTGTTTACGTTACGGCTTCCAAAAATCTTAGTGAGTTTTCTCTGCGCCCTCCCTCTTAGCGCCGCCTTTCCATGCCCACCGTCCGTGACTGTCCCCCTATCTAGCTTACCTCCAAAGAAGCTCCGGAGAGGCCAGGCTGGGCAGAGTGAGAGTGCTTTTACATTTCTCTGACGCCGGTCTGCGATTGTCCCCAGCCCTGTCTAATTTGACTTTACCGGTTCGTCTTGGGCACAGACCGCTCTTTGAGGCTGCACAGCGCCACGGTACGGGAAAGAGTTCTGTTGCAATGAACTGCTTTCTGCTAGTTTAATCTTGGGGAGTTAATGATTCCTCGAGTTTCAGTGTCATTGTTTCTAAAGTTATGTTGGCAATACTTTTCACGTTTGCAGTGTGGTTTTAAGTGCTTGCCATGTGGAAAGCAAAGAGAAAATAGTGAATAGCCAATAGTAATAGATTTGACATGATTTTCATCTTTTGAATTTTCTTTAAAATCCCTGGAATGATTCTGGCTTTGAATATTGACAGGAGAGACTCGACTGGTGTCAGAGCACATTCAACATGAACATTGTTGGGTCTGTGCAACTTAGATCTTATCTGTACCCCTTTCTTGAGAGAACAACACCAATTTCAAACCACTGATCCCCATTAGGTAGGTTTTATTCTTACCACTAAGTATGTAAAAGATATTTTTACATAGATATTACCTCTCCTGTCCCATGAGGAAAAAAAAAAAAAAAAAAAGAAAACCTTTTAAAGATAACTAATTAAAAAGACAACTGTTCTCTTGAAAGAACCTGAAAAGGCCAACTGACAATCCTCATGAAGCTTCCCCTCTGTTTTTCTTTTCTTATCATTTAGTTAGATCAAAAAATGCAAGTAAATCAGATGGTACCCCCTTCCCTCTTTCATTTGGGTTAAAGCAATTTTGTATCTATTTTGATGTTTATTTATAACTAAAAACAAGTATGTGATAGTATTTTAATTTAAAAACTTTTCTCCTTAATATTTTTGTAATTTTTATCATTTGAGACACCCAAAATAGTGCTTCTTGAATTTGGTGGAAAATTCTTTTTCCTTAATGATAAATGTGGAACAATATAATTTCCAAAATGAGTTATTGAATAAATGAATATCATAAATAAAAAGCAACAGAAATTTTAAGTGCATATAAGTGTTTAGGATATGATAATATATTTAAAATAAATGGGAAAATGAGTAAGTGGTACAGGGATAATTGGTTAGCTGTATGAAAAAAGAATTGATCTGTATCTTACATCATACGCTGAAAGTAAAATTCAGATGAGACAAAAAAAGAATTGGAAGAAAATATAGGTGACTATAAGTATGCTGTAACAATGGAAGAACTTTCTAAGCACAATTTCAAATGTAGCAACCATAATGAAAGGCTTGAAAACTTTTACTACACTAAAAAATACTTCAGTATATAAAACAAAACAAAAGAGAAAGGTGAGGGGGTACAAAATAAACTGGGAGAAATATTTGTAACATTTATTTTGTATGAAAGGCTAATAGCCTTAATATTAAGAGAGCTCTCACCAGAAGAAAAGAAAAGAAAAATGGAATATGAACACAGGGAAACTGTGCTAGTCAGCTAGGCCTGCTGTAACAACATATCACAGACTAGGTGGCTTAGCAGAAATTTATTTTCTCACAATTCTGGAGACTAGAAGTCCAAGAATAAGACGTTGACAGTTTTAGTGTCTCCTGAGGCTTCTCCCTGATTTGCAGAAAGCCTTCTCACTGTGTCTTTCCATGGCCTTTCTTATGTAGGCAAGCTTCCCTGGCATTTCTTCCTCTTATAAGAGCACCTATTGATTAGAGCTCCATACTTGTAACCCAAATTAACCTTAATTTCTTCTGTAAAGGCCCTATCTCTAAGTACAGTCACGTGGGGGGGGGTGGATCAGTACTTCAAAATATGAATGAGAAGAGGGAGACACATAATTCATATAACACAAACCAATGAAACAGAAATACTAATAGTCTATAACATGAAGGAAAAATGAAAAATATTTATTTCCACCAGTAAAGAAATGCAAATTTAACTATAGTGAACTTTTTTTTTGGATCTATCATTTTGGCAAATAATAAAGCAGTGGAAATGAAGGTAGAATAGAAAAAAGAGTAATTTTGAGAGAAGAATGAAATTGTTCTTGGTGACAGAACTATATAATAAATAAGAGAGAAGGATAAGCCAAATCGGACTTTGAGGTTTTCAGCCAGGATAACTGAGAGACTAAATGAGGATGAGTTTATCTATTCATCTTATCATGACCCAGTTCTTCCTCAGAGTCAAGGCAAAGCTTCTAGCAACCATTCTGAATGAGATGACTCTCTACATAATTTGTTTGGATCTGGAATAGGCACCTCATTCAAGCTGTGACAGTTAGAGGTGTTTTTTGGCTTTGTTTGTTTTTGTTTTTAACCTGGGAATCTGTATTTACACCAAATTTCATTTATTAGTATTTTTTTTAATGTTTATTCATTTTTGACAGAGAGAGAGAGAGAGAGAGAGAGAGAGAGAACGAATAGGGGTGGGTCAGAGAGAGCAGGAGACACAGAAATCGAAGCAGGCTCCAGGCTCTGAGCTGTCAGCACAGAGCCTTGATGTGGGGCTCAAACCCACGAGCTGTGAGATCATGACCTGAGCTGAAGTCAGACGCTTAACCAACTGAGCCACCCAGGCACCCCTACACCAAATTTTAAACTTAAGTTTCCCAGATTGTGGGTCATGACGTACACTCATACATACATATAAAACTTTGACAGATGTAGATTGGCCATTTTCTACATACCATTTCTAGTAGAAAAGCAGAAAATGACAGTGTATAGAGAAACGGAGAGAAAATGAGAGAGAAAGAGATGAAATCATACATCCAGAGAGGAACAGAGAGGAGATGGAGGAAGAGTATAGATGCAATTCTAATCTCTGTTTCTAGAGTTTTCTTTAGGCCTGGTTTCATTCCTGCCCTGGAGTTCTAGAAAATATTCTTGTATCCTTGTCATAAAATCTCCCCCACTTTTTTTTTTTACAGAAGTAGCTTGACTGAGTTTTCTGTTTTCTTAAAACTAAAAATATTAACTAATAATAATGGATAAGAGGAGAAGAATTCAAAGTTGACTTGTGTAGCTTTTAGCCTTAACTAATTTATTGAACTCCACACAAAGTGGATCATTAGGTAAAAGCCCAAAGCTTTACCCTTTGAGGAATTTTTGCTCTCCATTATCATTCAAGGACACACTGAGCAGTGCTGTCATGCAGTTGTTTTCCATTTCCCACTGGAGCTTTCTTTATCAAGCCAGTCTATCCATAAATCTATACATAAGGGCTCAAGCTTTTTCCTCCTCCTTTAGCTGTTCATACAAGAACCACCAATGTAACCATTGGCGTGAGCTCATAATGGTCTTCTAGTGCAGCCTTGCTGTGTGGCATGGGAGTCTGGGATACCTATTCATGCAGCTTGTTTATGCCTTTTCATTTGTTATTGGATTTCTGCTGGGCTTCCTGCCTGTATGATATGGAGTGTCTGACGGGATCCTGCTTATGATGGCAGTTCTGAACACCTAAAAAACCGAATTGTCAGAGGAGAATGGAGCAATATATTCCAAATGCTGAGGGGCAAAAAAATAAATTAACCTAGAAGGGTGTGTTAAACTTTTCCTCAATAACGAAGGAAAATAGAGATATTTTCAGACATACAAAGACTTAAAGGAGTTTACTACCTATAGATTTCTCGCTAAAATATTATCATAGACTAGGCCTCTGTGATATTACGAAGTCCAAAAGGAAACCATGGCATGGAAGAAACAACAGTAATTACAGAAATTGGTAACATGTTGAAAAATTTAATTACTGGGGCACCTGGGTGGCTCAGTCGGTTAAGCGTCTGTATTCGGCTCAGATCATGATCTGTGGTTCATGAGTTCGAGCCCTACGTCAGGCTCTGTGCTGACAGCTCAGAGCCGGAGGCTGCTTTGGATTCTGTGTCACCCTCTCTCTCTGCCCCTCTCACACTAGCGCTCTCTCTCTGTCTTTCAAAAATAAATAAATGTTAAATTTTTTTTTAAATTTAATTAGTGAAAATGATTTCTTGTTTGTGTGAGGATGGTGAAACAAAAATTGAAACTAAAAAAATATTCTAGACATTATAACAAAAGAGGATGAGAGACGTTCCATTGCATTTGGTTAAAGCATCTTAAGGTCCTTGGCTTGTTCAAAAAGAGGCTGGAGATACTGAATTATATTGTACTTTGTTGTAATACTTTCTAGTTAATTACCTATGGAAAATATATAAATCAGTGATGAGATCAAAGGAGGCAGAAAAGGCTCAAAGAGGTAGGAGGAAGATTAAAATAGCGCAATGTTGTGAACCAGAGGATATAAAACTTTCAAAAAAGGAAAGGTGATGAATAATGCCAAATGATACAGACCTATAAAAAAAATTGAGGGTACAGATGTCTATTGAATATAATATTTAGAGGGTTATTAATGACCTTCAAAAAATTGATTCACTGGGAACTGGTTGACAAACTGTTAAAGGATGAGTGAGTGACTAGAAAAAGGAAAGTCAGAGAAGTATCTAATAGTATATGAAGGATTTTTTTTTCTTTTTAGAAAAAGTAATTGGATTTAGACTTTCCAGAAATGAAGATAATATCCTACATTATCTTATAAATACCCTAGACACAGGAAATAGCTCTCCTCTCTTTTCTTATTATTTCCAGGTTTGTGGTTTGCTTCCTTACAGGTTAAAGATGTTTATCTTCTGGTACCTTAAATGATACAGGTAGAACAGGATAGTGGGCATAGGGTATGCTGTGTCCATGGGGACTTTGGCAAGTCAGGTTTATTTACTTTTCTCCTCTGCCTATCTTACACAGAGTTCCAGAGTCTAATAAATATAGCTTTATCTTGAAAGTTACAAATTAGTACAGAAAAAGTATTCCCAAGTACATCTCAACTCTCTAAGGGAAAATAAATGTGCAACATCCTCCCTACTATATCATCTTGTTGTTAGGCTGGGTGGTCCTATGTTTTGCTGTTGAATTGGAAACCACCTGACTCTGTATACACACTTGACTGACCTGTTGGACACTTCAGTTTGTAAGGTAAGCTTTTGGTTTAAATCTTCTCTCACTGCACTTAATTTTTCTTTAATCCATTTCACATCACTGGCCTTGGTTGATATTATCTGGCTTATTCTTGGTATTCACATGTTGGGCTGCATAATATAACCACGTAACATTTTGTTTACACAAAGCAGTGGATGCCTTAATGAAGGGAGAAGTACTATTTTATAAATAAAACTAATATAGTAATAGTAGCAATTACTAGTTGTAATTATATCTTAGCTGACTTATACTATTTTTATTCAAGACAATAAAATGATTTGATAGCTTGTTTGTAAATTTAAGCTGTGAAATTCTCACTTGGGTAATGACTGCTTCTTCTTGGTATTAATTCTCTTTGAAAACAGTGGATTAGAGATAGCTTTGCCAATAGATACTTTAAACTCCAAAAATTATTTAATTCCAAATTCTAGTTGTATCCAAGCCAATAGGACATTGCAGATATATAAATAACTTAGGGAGAAAATCTTTTTAAATTTCTTGAGTTTATGCAGATGCAATGGTCAATATCAATTTGTACTGCACATCAAGGGAAATTGTGATGAATAAGAGAGGGCTACTTACAGAAATTGTTTCTCTGCTCATGATACTTTATTAGATATTTTTAAAGAATTATTATAACACCTTGGTTAGATGGTCAATCACTAGAGATATAACTGGCCACAGTGAGGTGGATGCTAAATAAATTACCAAATTATCAGAAAAAAAAAAGATGATATCCAATAATTAGAAAAAGTAAAAGAGAAAAGACCGTAGGAAAGAAAACATGGAGTTTGGAAGCTAGAAGAAACATAGTCTCATTTTACAGATAAACAAACTAGAACAAACCAGAAATTTTTAAAAGTTAAGTGCCCCAGTTTATGGGACAGAGACAGTCTAATGTTCTTTCCACTGTGCCCTGCTGCCTCCTAAGGAGGAATGATTATTTGCAGTACATAGAGGTCTATTGTTGCTGGCCACACTCTCAAAGCAAATGAACAAACAAAATTTGCTTCACCTCTAGCCTCCCTGGACTCCTATAAAACTCTATTCTTCTTGTTCTACTTCTTTCTCTCTGGCCACCTCTTTACTTCATGTTTCACTGATTTCTTTCCCCTGACAAACTCAGTCCTTAGCCTACTTCTTCTGTCTCTAAATTTGTAGCTACTTTCATGGATTCAACTTTCACCTCTACTGACTCAATTTTCTTAAACCCTCAAAAGCAGGGTCAGGGCATCTGGGTGGTTCAGTCAGTTAAGTATCTGACTCTCGATTTCTGCTCAGGTTACCATGTCACAGATCAGACTGTGAGATTGAGCCATGCATAGGGCTTCATACTAACAGCACAGAGCCTTCTTGAGATTCTCTCTCTCTCCTCTCTCTGCCCCTCTCCGCTCTCTCTGTCTTCAAAATAAATAAATAAACTTAAAAAAATAAAAAAATGAAAGCAGGGTCAATGACAATGCAAGATGATGGATATTATAAACATTTTATTTAAAAAACGGTGTTATCTGAACAGATACGTCACCAAAGAAGATATACAGATATTAAGCAAGTGTATGAAAAGATGTTCCGCATCATATGTCCTTAAGGAATTGCAAATTAAGCAATAACGAGGTACCACTACACACCTATTAGAATGGGCTAAATCCAAAACGGACAGCACCAAATGCTGATAAGGAGTGAGCAGTAGGAGCACTCAGTCATTCTTGGGAGTGCAAAATGCTATAGCCACTTTGGAAGATAGTTGGGCAGTTTCTTACAAAAACTAAACATACTCTTACCCTCTGATCCAGCAATTGCACTCCTTGGTATTTACTCAAAAGAGTTAAAAACTTACGTTCACCAGAAGCCTGTATATGGATGTATATAACAGCTTTATTTCTAATTGCCAAAATTGGAAGCATTCAAGATGTTCATCAGTAGGTGAAAGAAAACTTGAACTGTGGTACCTCCAGAAAATGGAATATTATTCGATGCTAAGAGGAAATGAGCTATCAGGGCGCCTGGCTGGAATGTGGAATGTGAGGCTCTTGATCTCGGAGTTGCAGGTTTGAGTCCCATGCTGAGTATAGAGATTACTTAAAAATAAATCTTAAAAGAAAGAAGAAATGAGCTATCAAGCAATGAAAAGACATGGGGAAACCTTAAATGCATATTACTAAGTGAAAGAAGCCAATCTGAAAAGGCCACATACTGTATGATTTCAAATATACAATATCCTGGGGAAGGCAAAACTATGGAGACAGTTAAAGGATCAGTGGTAGTCAGGGGTTAGAAGGCAGGGACAGATGAATAGGTGAAGCACAGAGGAATTCTAAGGCAGTGAAACTATTTTGTATGATAGATGCAGGATAGATGCATGTTATCATACATTTGTCAAAACCCTAGAATATACAAAACCAAGAGTGAACCCCAATATAAACTGTGGACTTTGAGTGATTATGATGTGTCATTGTTGGTTCATCAATTGTAACAAAGGTGCCACAGGTATAGGGTATAGATAGTGGGGGAGGCAGTGCGTGTGTAGGCGGATGGGGTGTATGGGAACTCTCTGTATTTGGTTTGACTTTTCTGTGAGCCTAAAACTACTCTAAAATATTTTTATTAATTAAAATTTTTTTAATGTTTATTTATTTTTGAAGGAGAGAGAGAGACAGAGCCTGAGCATGGGAGGGGCAGAAAGAGAGGGAGACACAGAATCCGAAGCAGGCTTCAGGCTCTGAGCTGTCAGCACAGAGCCCAGGGGGAGGCTTGAACTCACGAGCTGTGGGATCATGACCTGAGCAGAAGTCCGGAGGCTTAACCAACTGAGCCACCTAGGCCCCCTTATTTATTAATTAAATTTTTTAAAATTTGTTTTTCAGATATATAAATAACTTAGGGAGAAAATCTTATTTAACTTCTTGAGTTTATGCAGATGAAATGGTCGAGTTTATACTGCACATCAGGTGAAATTATAATGAATAAGTCAGGGCTACTTACAGAAATTGTTTCTCTGTTCATGATACTTTATTAGGTATTTTTAAAGAATTATTGTAACATTGTGTTTTAAAAAGACAAAACTATTTAAAGTGACTTGCATTATCAAGCTATGTGAGCTGTGAAACTTACCTCTTTTGATACTTTGTTGCTCTATTTTTTAAATGAAGTGTGTGTGTGTGTGTTTTAGAAAATATCATTAAACCCCACTACTACAGTTCTACTTACAGAACTGTCTGTATTTAGGAAAATGCCTTGATAAACTTCTGTGAGTGTGGAAGGTGAGGCCTTGAGAGTGTAGTCTAGAAGGAGACTGCAGTACAAAGAGAGAACCAAGCAGTTCTGCATAAAGAAGTGAACACAGATGTGGGAGGAGGAATGTCAGGAAGAAAGACAAGGAAGGGTGGAGTTGGAGAAAAGGCCATACAATATAGATAGGAGGCTTGATCCTCTGGAGAAAGATATAAAATTCCCTGGTGGCTTTGTGGCCAAGAACTTTAAAAACCATAGATATCTAATTTACAATATTTAGTTGTTAACCTTTCAACAGTATAGCATATCAGAGCACTGCATTATCTGTGTGGTTTGGGGGAAGTCAAGGAAAGCAGCTCTGTTTAGAACAAAGAAGCAGGCATATGCAAGACCTCTGCAAGACATGTGTGAGATCAAGAGTTCAGTACAAGTGGGAACCACAGTTGACCATGAGAATGAAAGTACACAGGATTAAGGGCAATGGAATTTCTCACAGGAGCCTTTCTCAAAGAGAGAATGGGGTTCAGGCTGACAGATCAGATGACTGGATTTCCAGAACAATTTTGGGGATTATTGAAGGTGGGTAGAACAGTGCTTGACACATAGTGGTAAAAACTTAAGTAAGCACTTGACTTCCAATTGTCTTGTATAGTCCTACATCCGTTTTGGAGCTGGGACAGCCTTGGCTTTGAGGAATATTCCTGAGTAAGGTAGGGAAGCTCTGATAGAACAAAATTAGCTTACGTGGTACCTGACAGAGTGTGGAGGAAAACTGTTTTTCTGAAAATACCACTCACCCAGCTAAAATAAAGGACAGTACCTGTTAGAGGAATGGGTTTAACTCAAGTCATGTCTCTGAGGATGGAGTTAAGGCATATGATTTTTTTTTTTTACAGACTTGTAGAAAACATGCTTAAGTAACATTAAGCTTAGAAAATATATATTGTGAGAACAGTAAAAAATTGTCCCAAGGAGGCTTAAGTTAGATAAATAACATTCTGAGAATGACAAAACTGAACAAGAAAACAAACTGTATTCTCTCAGAAACACGTTCATAAAATTCAATAGGATCAGAAATGCTGACTAAAAAGATATGGAAGTGCTCCTGAGATGCAGTGAATAAAAAAATAGAGGGGGGCGGGGGGGGGGGAAGAGCAAATGACTGCCACCACTGGATCTGTTCTTTTTCACTACCATAGTGATCATCCTTCTAAACAGCTTTCCTGTCGGCTTCCAGACTTTCCCACCAGAACCAACTGCATAATTCCATGGCCACTTAGAAGAAATGTAATCATTTCCATCAGCAATTTAGAGCCTAAGGTGGTCTTTTCATATCAAATCAGATTTTAAGTCTGTGAAATTCAAGACTTTTTATGAGCTGTTCCAGCACTTTTTACCAAACTGATTTTTGGTGTGCCTTGATTTCTGTCTGGTTTATAGCCAAATTTGCTTAATGATTTTTGCATATATGTAACAATCTTATATGCCCTTTGTTGCCGGCTCACTAGCCATTTGCCTATGAAGAAAGTACTCCACTGTCATCTTAATCACTTCATGTTCTGTGCTTTCCCTAAATGTAATTGATTTCTGTTTGTCCAGAAATATCAGGGAATAAAATAATCCTGAATGTTTGAACAATGTGGCTGAGTTAACATACCTAGTCTACATGAATTATCAATCTTGAATGAGTTATTTTATAATAGAATTCTTAGTGATAAGATTAAACATGATAAAGTCTTTCTTTGATAATTCAGAAGAAACTTTAGAATCTTGGAGTGGCCTAGGCTCACCAATACAAGCAAGAATTGTTATTTAGTCGTTCTGCAAAGTAAATCTGATTATTAAGGTGTTCTGGGTGTTTTTGGATTCTGGATAAATAGTAGATTATTCTAGCCTTCAAAACATAAGTATCCTTTGGTTTTCTCATATTAATCCTCTTAGACTGTAATCATTTATGGAATATCCTGGGAACTTATGTATTTGACTATGGCATTTTGGCAATGAAATGCCCACCTCATCAGCTCTGTGTATTTTGTTTGTTGAAGATTTTCCTGAAGTCATGCAGACATATTCTTTAGTGATACGGAGTGAGAGTTTGATTGCCTAAATAGATTTTCCCAAACTTGCCCTTTTGTAATGGCAGGAGAAATTAATAGTTCAGTGCCCTAACATCTTCTGACCATTTGCTAAATCTTTCCACTGCAATAAGTATACTGAGATGGTGGCAATTTCTGTGAGTTCTGCAGTGTTACCTAGAAAGAGCATGGGCTGTGGGGGCATACAGACCTGTGGTTGAATGTCATTTTCTAGGTCTGTGGCCTTAGGGATTTACTTTATAATGTTTCTTTATTTTGATGTGGTGAGGGGGAGAGCACAAGCTGGGGAGGGGCAGAAAGAAGGGAACAGAGGATCTGAAGCCAGCTCTGCACTGACAGGCTGACAGCAGTGATCCTAATGTGGGGTTCAAACTCCAACTGTGAGATTATGACCTGAGCCAAAGTTGGATGCTCAACTGACTAAGCCACCCAGTTGTCCCTACTTTAATGTTTCTAAGACTCAGTTTCCTATTCTGAAAAATAGAGATAATATTTTATATTATTAAAATAATGTAGAATATTATTCTACGTAGAATATAGAATATAGAGATAAGACCTATTGCAAAGACTGCTAATGTTTGCAATATCCATGTTCTTGTATTCTTGGGCACAATTAAACTCTGTATTTTCAGCCCTTCTTGCAGATTAGTCTGTCCATAGTTGAGTTCTGGCAATGGAATGCTGGTGGAAATAAAATGCCAGGAAATAAACTTCCTGGTTTGGCCCATAAAAATCCCCCAGGTGGCCTCATCTCTCATTTTCTCCATCTGCTGGCTGACTGGAGACAACTATAGAGACCTGTTAGACATGAGCTACAAGACATAAGAAGCTTGGAGCAGAGTCTGCTGACACTCTTACCACCCCCATTAGATGTAAGGAAGAAGTAACATGTATTTTGGTAAGCCACTGAAATTTGGAGGCTGTTTGTTTCAGCAGTTAGCCTACCCTGACTAACACAACTCTAGGATTGATATAAAGACTGCAGGAGGAATCTTGGTAAAGCATCTAACATAAATTGAATGTTCAGTACATGACAGTTATCTTTACCATTATCCTTTACATGTACAAGCATGTGAGCATTCAGGCACTGCAGGTACCAGAGATTTCCCCAAGTGACCAGACTGACAGGATCTGAATTGACAGGACTGACCTCTTGCTGCTCTCTTATACTTATACCCACTGTTAATTCACAAATTCCTTGGAAGTATGGATGCTTAATTCGTTTAGTTATATATATTTTTTTATTGAGGTGTATTTGACATATTATATTAGTTTTAGGTGTGCAATGCAAAAACAGTCACCACAATATGTAAAGTTAACATTCAGTTATAGATTTTGACATCATATATTTAATCCTGTTATTGACTGGCTAGTTTTATTCTGTATCATTGTAACATTTGATACCCCTAACTTAGATCATATGTTTTATACCTATAAATGTGTACCATTTAGGATCCAGGAGAGAGAGACTAGACCAGTGCTGTTCAATAGAAACATAATGTGAGCCATGTGCATACTTAAAAATTTTTAGTAGTTACATTAAAAAGCGTCTAAAAAAACCCAGGTGAAATTAATATTAATAATTTATTATTTAACCTGGTTTATCCAAAATATATTTTAAACATGTAATCAGTATTATTTGCATTATTTTTTTCATGATGATTCTTTGAAAATCAATGTATATTTTATACTGGTAGCACATTTTGCTTTAGGCTGGCCTAAGTCCAGTGGTCAATAGCCACATTTGTATAGTGTCTACCATATTGGACAGTTCAGAAATGTACAAAGCAGAAAAAACCTTTCAACTTTTGAAAAAAATCTTTGTAGATGGAGGATAGCATTATCTTATTGTTCTCAGAAAATAGACATGGCAAGGCAAACATTCACATCACCAGGTTCAGGAAATGAACACTTTACTTATGATGTGTTATTTATCTGAGGTACAAGTCTGGAAACTTCTTTGTAACTCCACCTTCTGTAGTACTTTGTATTTAGAAGGTTCTTATTGAGAGTCATCAATGAGGATGATCAATGTTCATAAAATTATGTATTCAACATTTATAAATTTATACAAATATTTATAATTCTTATAAGAAAATGAATATTTTTGGTTCATATGCTAAGGGAAGCATGCAAAAGTCTGAAATACAATGGCCCCAAGGTCTTAAGATCATAATAAAAAGTTTTTCTTAAAGAAAAATTAATTACTCCTGGCCTTTTCAGAATAAATTTAAGTTCTTTGTGTAAAATACAGAATTTAGAAATCCATTGCTGCATATTGAAATGCGCATCTATCCTTGTTTCAATGAAAGCATAGAAATAAGTCACTTCTTAATGTATAAAATGAAAAACAGAGTTTAGTTCAAAGACATTGGATTTACCATAGTAAACAATGCTTGAATAGTATGGTTATTTTAAAAATGATAGTCACTCCCAGGAGAGAAATAATTTGTTGGAAGTTTGAAAGAAAATGGATTATTCAAGATGTCATTTCATGAAAAAGAAATAATGTCTTTGATACTCAATGTACCAAAAAAGAATTTAATATCCTTGCTAAAAAAGCTGGAGGTATATTTAATGGTTAGAAAAGATAGGGTTTTATGAAAAAAATAAATTACCTTGTTTTTTTCTTGCATGACAGAAAGGAGATTAGATATATGAGGCAAATCAGGGGGAATTCAGGGGAAAAGTTGCATATACAAATCAGATGATATAAGGAAAAATTAATAAAGGTAAATACAGCTTGTTAAATGATAATGGACACAAGTCATGTTTAACATAACTGCATTAAAAAAAAACTATAGCCATGTACATTTAATCCCAGTATTTATTTATCCTATAAACATAACTGCATATTAAAATTAGAGTGCACCGTTGGTGGGAATGTAAATTGGTACAGCCATTATGAAATTTTCTCAAAAAATTAAAAATAGAACTACCATTTGATACAGCAATCCCACTGCTCCACTGTCATTGCTCCACTCCACCTATTCTCCACCACACTACAGAGGACTGAACACTAATCTTGCTCTTAATGTAAATGGCATGGCTTCACAGTCACAAATTAGGAATAGAAGACTGGCCCAACTTTTATTGCTGGTATAAGAGAGATGAGCTTTAGATTAACTATTCAAAAGCAAAGACATCGTTTTTAGGAGATGTTCCCTGACCTTTAACTTGCTATACCTATCAATTTATTTAGCAATTGACTCATTAGGTGGTTTATAATACATAAACAATTTGTAATGTTTTATTCTTAGAAGACTTAACAAGAAATCATATTGATTAAAATCAAATGTTTTAACTCAACATGGATGGACCTAGGGGGTATTATGCTAAATGACATAAGTCAGAGAAAGACAAATACCATATGATTTCACTTATTTGTGGAATCTAAAAAGCAAAGGAAACAGCAGAAACAGACCCAGAAATACAGAGAACAAACTGGTGGTTGCCAGAGGGGCGGGGGGTGGGGTGGGGTGGAGGGATGGCCAAAATGGATGAAAGGGAGTGGAAGATACAGACTTCCCATTATGGAATGAATAAATCACAGATATAAAAGGCACAGCATAGGGAATATAGTTAATGGCATTGTAATAGCATTGTATGGTGACAAGATTGTAGCTACACTTGTGGTGAGCATAGCACCATGTTTAAACTTATGGAATCACTATGTTGTACACCTGAAACTAGCATAACATTGTGTCAACTATACTTCAATGTAAAAAAAAATGTATCTGAGACCTTAAAAAATTAAATATTTTATTTTATTTTATTTATTTTTCTTTTTTTTTCAATATATGAAATTTATTGTCAAATTGGTTTCCATACAACACTCAGTGCTCATCCCAAAAGGTGCCCTCCTCAATACCCATCACTCACCCTCCCCTCCCTCCCACCCCCCATCAACCCTCAGTTTGTTCTCAGTTTTTAATAGTCTCTTATGCTTTGGCTCTCTCCCACTCTAACCTCTTTTTTTTTTTCTTCCCCTCCCCCATGGGTTTCTGTGAAGTTTCTCAGGATCCACATAAGAGTGAAAACATATGGTATCTGTCTTTCTCTGTATGGCTTATTTCACTTAGCATAACACTCTCCAGTTCCATCCACATTGCTACAAAAGGTCCGAAAAACAAATAATCCAGTGAAGAAATGGGCAGAAAACATGAATAGACACTTCTCTAAAGAAGACATCCAGATGGCCAACAGACACATGAAAAGATGCTCAATGTCGCTCCTCATCAGGGAAATACAAATCAAAACCACACTCAGATATCACCTCACGCCAGTCAGAGTGGCCAAAATGAACAAATCAGGAGACTATAGATGCTGGAGAGGATGTGGAGAAACGGGAACCCTCTTGTACTGTTGGTGGGAATGCAAATTGGTGCAGCCACTCTGGAAAACAGTGTGGAGGTTCCTCAAAAAATTAAAAATAGACCTACCCTATGACCCAGCAATAGCACTGCTAGGAATTTAACCAAGGGATGTAGGAGTGCTGATTCATAGGGGCACCTGTACCCCAATGTTTATAGCGGCACTCTCAACAATAGCCAAATTATGGAAAGAGCCTAAATGTCCATCAATTGATGAATGGATAAAGAAATTGTGGTTTATATACACAATGGAGTACTATGTGGCAATGAGAAGGAATGAAATATGACCCTTGGTAGCAACATGGATGGAACTGGAGAGTGTTATGCTAAGTGAAAAATTAAGTGTTTTATAGGGGTACCTGGGTGGCCTAGTCAGTTGAGTCTCTGACTTCAGCTCAGGTCATGATCTCGAGGTTTGTGAGTTCCAGCTCCGCATCAGGCTCTGCGCTCATAGCTCAGAGCCTGGAGCCTGCTTTGGAATCTGTCTCTCTCTCGCACGTTCCCCGCTCATGCTCTCTCTCTCTCTCTCTCTCTGTCTCTCTCTCAAAAATAAATAAACATTAAAAAATTAAAATATCCTATAGTTGTTATGATATTTTAAAGGCCAAACGGGGATTAGGTGATATAATGCCTGATTGTATTTATTGCAGCCTTGCTTTTATATCTTAGAATTGTTTGCTTTTAAAATTGGCATACAATCTCTCTCTCTCTTTCTCTTTCTCTCTCTCTCTCTTTCTCTCTGTCTATGTGTGTGTGAAGGGGCTAGGAAAACAAGGCCTTAGGTAAGAAAGTTAGAAAAAATGTTTTTTTGTTAAGTAAAATTAGACCTTAAGCACTACAGCTATAGGTCATGTTGGATAAAATTATCTTGCCTTTTAGGCAGATTCATAATACTTAAAAACATTAACCTGTATATTATAGAAAGTATTGGGAAGCTTGAGTGAGTGAATGCATGCAAGTTTTGGGCACAGGACAAGTGATGAATGAATGGTGACTGCTTTGTTATTTTTTGTCTCCATACAGTGCCTAGGGTGTTTACAAACTGTTAATCCTTTGAAATAATGTGAAAACCCACAGTTTCCAATCCAATAGTTTAGAAAGCCCAGAATCTCAGTCCATTAAAATGGATTAGGCCTTTGAGATCATTTTTGTTTTTCCCTTAAAAGGGAGTTGAAATATTGAAAGGATCTTCCAAGTCAAGCCTCCCCGGAAACCCCTTTTGTTACCACACGCACTGGTGAACATTGCTCAGTTTCATGGCAGGGGCATGGTGCGAAGGATTTCCTTACTCTGTTTGTAGCTGCATTCGTCCTGGTTAGGGATTCCCTGTAGGGGGTAAAATTTGGGGCTTCTAGATGTCTAATTGTGACTTGAGGCTATATGACTTGGAGTTTTGCCACCTCCTTCCCCTGCACACTTTATGGGCTGTTGGTAATTGGTTGTGGAGTACAGAACTTCTCCCTGTAATCGCATGGCATAAACCAAGTATTTTAGGTTCTCTATTACCCGTGGGGGCAGCCTCTCAGTGATTAGGAAGCTTCAACCAGGAGTATCTAAAACATGCAACCGTATTGACTAGAGTTTAGACCAGTGATTTTCAAACTTCAGTGTGCATCAGAATCACCTGGCAGGCTTATTGGAACATAATTGTTGGTGCTTGTCCCATGAATTTCTAATTCATTAGCTCTGGATGGGGCCTGAAAATTTGCTTTTCTAACAGTTTCCCAGGATATAATGCTGCTGGTCCGTATACCTCAAAATATTTCCATAACTGCTTTTGCTAAAATAGCATTTAAAAATTTAAATTGTAGAAAAAAATTTAAATTGAGTCCTCTCTTCATAGGAAATTTGCCACTCAGGAATTGTTTTATCAACCAATATCATATCAGATATAGATATATTTTGTTGGCAGACAGAACTGTATAAAAGTTATTGATTGGGACTTATATTGAATTTGCTCTCAAACCAAAGTATATAGTAATGGCATTCATTTGTGTGCTAACTGCTTTTTTATTTTGTAATTATAAAAGTTAAACAGAAGTGCATTTGGGTGAAATACAAAGGAAAAATTAGATTTAACAATTTTATTTTGTTTAATTAAATTTAATTAATTTATTTTAAATTTCCCTGCCTTTTATTTATTAAAAAATTTTTTTAATGTTTATTTATTTTTGAGAGAGAGACAGAGTGTGAGTGGGGGAGGAGCAGAGAGAGAGGGAGACACAGAATCTGAAGCAGGCTCCAGGCTCCGAGCTGTCAGCACAGAGCCTGATGTGGGGCTTGAACTCACAAACCGTGAGATCATGACCTGAGCTGAAGTCAGACACTTACCGTAGATTTAACAATTTTAAACAGAATTTCTTTCTTCTATTCAATGATTGAAACTCTTTATTTGAAAGCATTTTTCAACTTTATTGAAGAATTATTGACAAAAATTATATTTATTTAGGTTTTATGATTTTTAAAATGTGTACAATGTGATGATTTAATATACATATACATTGTGAAATGATGGCCACAAACAGTTAATTAACACATTTAATTTGTTGAAATTAGTTTGAAACAAGTTTTCAAGAAGTATACTGCAGTTTTACTTTTGGGGAACATATTTTTATGGAAATCAAAATAGATTATGATGTAATGTGAAAGGACTATATAGTAACATTGCTGAAACTTACATTCTTTGCTAAACACTGATGAATGAGACTTTTAAGCATATTTACTCCTAAAAGATGTATGTAAAGGGATATTAATTACTGACATGTATTAATTGTTGATTACAGCCAGGCATTGTGCCAGATGCTTTCCATACATTAGCTCCTTTGATCCTCACACAACTATATGAAATAGATGTTAAAGATGATAAGACCAAGGCTCAGAAAAGTTAAGTAACATCCCATAGTCACATATCTATGTAGGATTTGAGAAGAGCTCACTCTCAAGTTTAAGCTTTTAATCAGTATCCTATAGAGATTCTGGTTCAGGACAAAATTGAGAAGTCACAGATGTGAGCCCTCTGTATTGTCATCTCTAAGGAACCTCTGTTCCTTTAGAGAAATCTCCTGTACTCTTCAAGTATGTAGTTTTTTTCCTGATTTCTAGTCATTTATCTCTATCAAGAAAGTTCATATTTCATTTGCATGTGAGAACACTCACTAATCTGTTAACTCTGGTCTTTTAATTTTGTCTTCTCTGTTAGTTAAAGGCTCTGTTTCCTATTGAAGAAATTTTAGGCACTATCAAGCCCAAAACCTTTTTCCAAACAAGTAAAAATTCTTATCTCTGAAATCATGTTATTCCTGAGGTTATGTCTAAAAGCTGACCTGCTTGTGTTAGGATTCTTTGGAGCCTGGGAGAAAAACTGGGATTCTTGGGCTTGTTCTGTTCCCTCTTCTGGCTCTGCTCCTCCTCTGGCTCAAGCTCCATGGACTTGGCGAAATCACTTACCCTACTTACATCTCAGATTCCTCATTTACCTTTTATACTATGCATGTTTAGCCTTCAGATTTTGATACCTCTATAGCATGATCTTCTCTCTGAGCACAGTATTTAAAAATCAAAGGGGACAGCGCTTCCAGTTGTCAGACTTATTTTTAAAAAGCCAAAAAATGGTGTTGAGAACTAACGTTATATTTCATGCATCTTATGCATGCCTCTAATTTACCTTAGAGCCTAACTCACCGTGTTTATTTCCTATTGTAGGGAGGTAGTTTTGGTAAGAACTATTCTGTTCTGTTCTGGCTTTTGCCTTTTTTGTTACCAAGCATTCTATAAACACTACTCTTGAAATGCTTGATCTGACCCAAGTTGACAAGTGCTTATTTTACTTCCTGAAGCAAAAGCCCATTAGCACTTCAAAAGGTTTTAAACCATAAGATTCCCATTACTCCAAATATTCTCTCCAATTTAGATTGACAGTTTTCCCACTCCATCAAACACTTGGTAAAAGAGCATGTTCATCTGTGTCTTCAGAAAAGTGTAAAAGTATAAAACAGTATATATATATATATATATATATATATATATATATATATATATATTCCCAGAGGAACAAAAGATGAGGAAGGCTATATTATATGTCATGTTCTTTTAGTAATCATTTTATTTATGAATTCAGCACTTATCTGGGACCCAGAATGTGTGAAACACTGATGCTGTGAGACTCAGACCATCTTTTATAACATTTGAATATATAAGCTTTTTTAACCTTGACTTTCTTGGTAGCTATACAGATACTTTCATGTGGATAAAAAATGAAAACTTTGTTAAAATAGTTTGAGGTAATATTCCATAGCCTGTTCTATACTTCTATGTGTACAAAGTTGAGAAGAGCCTTTTATTTTCCCTAGATGGGGACATGAGGATGCTGCATCACAGTCCACATCTATTGAGCATTTGTCGCTGGTGTTGTACCAAATGTTGAATGGATACTATCTCATTTAATCCTCTCAAACAGCCTTCAGGCATAACCATTAAATTTTTTTTTAATGTTTATATTTGAGAGAGAGAGAGAGAGACAGAGTGTGAGAGGGGGAGGGGCAGAGAGGGAGGGAAACACAGAATCTAAAGCAGGCTCCAGGCTCTGAACTGTCAGCACAGAGCCTGATGTGGGGCTTGAACTCACAGACTGCGAAGTCATGACCTGAGCCGAAGTCAGATGCTTAACCAACTGAGCAACCCAGGTGCTCCATTATAATCTCAGTTTTCTAGTTTTGAAAACTGAAGCATAGAGAGCTAAGTATGTTGTGCAAAGTCACACATCAGAGTCAGGATTCCAGTTGACTCTGTTGACTCCAAAGTTCATGCTATTAACTGCTATATTTGTAAAGGGTGTTTGCTGAAGGTGAAAGGTGATCCTACACTTTTTAAAAAACTTAACTTTTAATTTTGTGTTCACAGAAAAATTGAGAGGAAGGTACAGAAATTTCTCATCTACTCCCTTACCCCAACATATAATATAGCTTCCCCCATTATTAACATCCCCCACCAGAATGGTATGTTTGTTACAATTGATGAACCTACTTTGGCATATCATTATTACCTAAAGTCCATACATTTTACATTAGGATTTCCCTCTGGTTCTGTATATTCTATAAGTTTGGGCAAATAGACAGTGGCATATATCCACTATGGTGGTATCATACAGAATAATATCACTGCCCTAAAACTTCTCTGTGCTCTGCCTGTTCATCCCTTCCTCTCCCTGACCCCTGGCAGCTACAGATCTTTTATTGTCTTCACAGTTTTGTCTCTTTCAGAACATCATATAGTTGGAATCATGGAGTATATAGCCTTTTCAGATTGGCTTCTTTCATAGTAGTATGCATTTATGTTTCCCGCACGTCTTTTCATGGCTCAATAGCTCATTTCATTTTAGTGCTGAATAATATTTGAGTGTATAAACCACAGTTTATTTTTCCATTCATCTACTAAAGGAAAACTTGGTTGCTTTCAAATTTTGGCAATTACAAGTAAAATTTCTCAAGTCCAGTGGGGGATCATTATGATCAGTACTTTATTAAAAAAAATTTTTTTTTAAATAATTTATTGCCAAGTTAGCTAACATATAGTGTATACAGTGCAGTCTTGGCTTCAGGAGTAGATTCCTGTGGTTCATCGCTTGCATACACCACCCAGTGCTCATCCCAACAAGTGCTCTCCTCAATGCCCATCACCCATTATCCCCACCTCCCCAATCTCTCACCCCATCAACCCTCAGTTTGTTCTTTGTATTTAAGAGTGTCTTATGGTTTGCTTCTCTCTGTTTGTAACTTATTTTTCCTTCCCTTCCCCTATGGTCTTCTGTTAAGTTTCTCCAATTCTACATATTGAGTTGTTGGAATGCAACACATTGTTGCAAATGACACGATTTCATTCTTTTTCATCATTGAGTAGTATTCCATTTTTTATATATACCACATCTGCTTTATCCATTCATCAGTTGGTGAACATTTGGGCTCTTTCCATAATGTGGCTATTGTTGATAGTACTGCTTATAAACATTGGGGTTCATGTGCCCCTACAAATAAGCACTCCTGTATCCTTTGGATAAATTCCTAGTAGTGCTATTGCTGGGTCATAGGATATTTCTATTTTTAATTTTTTGAGGAACCTCCATACTGTTTTCCAGAGTGGCTGCGCCAGTTTGCATTCCCACCAACAGTTCAAGAGGGTTCCCCTTTCTCCACATCCTTGCCAACATCTGTTGTTTCATGTATTGTTAATTTTAGCCACTCTCACCAGCCACTCATACCACCAGTGTGAGGTGGTATGTCAGTGTGATTTTGATTTGTGTTTCCCCGATGATGAGCAATGTTGAGCATCTTTTCATGTATCTGTTAGCTGTCTGGATGTCTTCTTTGGAAAAGTATCTATTCGTGTCTTCTGCCCATTTCTTCACTGGATTATTTGTTTTTTGGCTGTTGAGTTTGGTAAATTATTTATAGATTTTGGATACTAACCCTTTATCCAGTATGCCATTGGCAGATATCTTATGATCATTATTTTTAAATTTCCTATCAAGCGTATTACTTATATCCATTTCACTTAGGTCTCTTGCTGTGGTTTTGTCCTGTTGTTTAATTTGGGACATATTCTTCTGTAGCCTCATTTTGTCAACTCTCTGTGTCTGTTTCTGTGTGTTAGGAAGTCAGCTACATTTCTTGCTCTTGTAAGTAGTGGATAGGGCATGCACTTTTAACAAGGTGTGTCAGTTCTTTGCCAGAGGGGACATACCTCCACTACCAAGACCAGGGAAGCCAGGGCCCCTCCACAAATTGTGTGTGGGCAGGGCACATGGTACCTGCAAGTTTTGCATCAGTCCTCTTCCACAGGTGACATGCTCCCACCGCTGACACTGGGGCAGCATGGGCTCGAGCCACAAAGCATGCACAGGTGGGCACACACTTTTAACAAGGTATACGCACTCCTCTGTGAGAGGTGACCAGCTGCCTCTGTTGCTGGGACTGAGGACCACAGGTGTCCCTGTGTTCATACTGAAGGGTGGGGAAGGGAAATGACACCTACCAGCTCCTTTGTTCTTGGAGAGGTCCCTCAGTGAACCCTGCTCCTCCTGGACACTCTGAAATAAGTAACTAACTCTCTCCCATATGACCCAGATGTTTTCCAAACTACTGATTATATATTGTATCTCTGAGAGCTCTTTGTTGTGCTGTCTCTTTAAGGGTGGGGACTCAGCTTTCAGTGCTCTGCCACTTCTCCCAGAGCTAAGCCTGCTTATTTTTAAAGTTCCAGGCTTTAAGGCCTGCTGGTTGTAAGAACTTATGGAATTCAGCCCTTCTGGTGGTGTTCAAAGCCAAATGCTATAGGGATTCATTTTCCCTGTGTAGGGTTCCTGGTGTGACAGTTTGTTTCTTGCCCCTCCCCATGCCCTTGGACAGAAGATGTAGGTCAATTTAGGTCCTTGCCACATAGGCTTTCCTACCCTCTTTGATGTGGCCTCTTCTCTACATTTAGTTGTGGAGTTTGTTCTGCTAGCTTTCTGGGTTATTTACACTGATGTGTTACTCCTACTCCACCATTTTCCCAAAAGTCCTCTGGAGTATATTCTTATTAAAGTGATTTCTTTTGTGGGCGCCTGAGTGGCTCAGTTGGTCAAGTGGCCAACTCTTGATTTTGGCTTAGGTCATGATCTCACCATTCATGAGATCGAACTCCACATTGAGCTCTGCACTGATAGTATGGAGCCTACTTGGGATTCTCTCTCTCCCTCTGCCCCTCCCCCACTTGTGCTATCTCTCTCTCTCTCTTTCAAATTAAATAAACATTAAAACAAAAACTAAAACTGTTTCTTTTATGACAGTGTTATGCTGGTTTAATAACATGTAATTCTTGAAATGTATATCATAAGAAAGATGAATTTATAGTATAATAAATTTTTTTCTTTTTTTTCCACTAATTTTTTTGTCAGGTGACTCTTCTGGTCTAATATCTTAACTGATAAGCACTGTTCTAAGTTCTTATGGTTTATTGGCAATTGGCCACTTGTTCACTTGTGAGTGAGCAGGAGAATGCTGCTTGGTTAGTTGCCTAAGGAGTCCAGTGGTAAATCATTTGAGTCATTTACAGTTTGGGGGTGAATGTGATCATATTCTTCCTTCAAAGATGATTTTTATAAGAGACAGTGGAAGATGACCGTGGATATCTTTAAAGGGCAGAAGACATTGGAAGGGTTGGTGACTATAACTGAAGACAGGCTTGATTTCCTTTGTAATTTGGTTTGGAGTCACTGTACTAGAATGTTGAGTCTTCATTTGGTCTGCCATTAAGCCATTTGGTAACAAAATGACTCACAAGTTCTGAATTTAGAAAGATTATTTTAAATGTTTATTTATCTATTTTTGAGGGGGGAGGAGAGGAAGTGGGAGAGAGGGGGAGAGAGAGAATCCTAAGCAGGCTCCGTGCTGTCAGTACAGAGCCTGACAGGGGGCTTGATCTCATGAACTGGGAGATTATGACCTGAGCCAAAATCAAAATTCAGATGGTAAATCGACTGAGCCACCCAGGCACTCCTAGAAAGAATAGTTTAAAATAGAGTTTTGATTATTTTGAATTCTGTTTAGTGTCTCTGCATAGCTCAGTCTGCATCTGATATCTTAATGTTTTGAATAATCAGTATATTGCATTTCTGATTAAATATTTAGCTCTGGTTTATGTTTAACAGCATTATAACCAGGGTTTTATCATTCATGCTATTTTTTTTTTTTTTTGCTTTCAACATTCATTAGAATATATTTTTCTTCAGAAACTTTTTGAAAATTCTTTTAAAGTTAAAACCAGATTTTAAAAATTTTAACATTTATTTTGGAAAATTTAAGACATCTACAAAAGTAGATAGAGTATCATAGTGTAGGGGCACGTGAATGGCTCAGTTGATTGGGTATCTGGCTCTTGACATCAGCTCAGATCACAATCTCACAGTTTGTGAGTTCAGGCCCTGCATTGGGTTTTATGCTGACAGTGTGGAGCCTGCTTGAGATTCTCTCTCTCTCTGTGACTCCCCTGTCTCTCTCAAGATAAATAAATAAACTTAAGAAAATATCAGAGTGTATATCCATGAACATCACACAGTTTCAATAGCTACCAATTCATGCCAATATTATTTTGTTTCTACCCTCACTGACTTCCTCTGCCATACTATTTAGAGGCAAAAGCTAGATGTAATGTAGTTTCATCCATAAGTATTTCCTCCAGTGGTGACCAAATAATTTTAAAAATCATGATGAAGTCATAAACTTCAATATATTTGATGTCTTTTGTTATTACAGTAAGCATATTTATTGATGCTTAAATTCTTCCATTTTTGGCTAGTAGATGATTCTTTTTGAGTTGGTTTCTGAGGTCATTTTTTTTTTTTTTGAGTGTTTGGTAGTTTACTTGCTGTCTTATAACAAAATGTCCCAGACTCATATATTTCCTACTCCCAACTTTGGGTCAGCCTTTCTTCCAATGAGTTTTCACTGTTAATAGTGGGAAATGGAATTTCAAGACAAGAATCTGGGTGCAAAGGCTGTTCATTGTTACTAAATTTAGGTTTCTGTTCTTTTCAGTGGACAAAGCTGGATTTTTTTTTAAAGGTAAATATATCCCATGGTCACATTCTTATTTCCAATTCAAATTCAGGATGCAGGTTTTTAACTTAACAAATCTTCTCTTTAATATTGTATCTACTTTCTCCCATGTTGACTATTCTGATTCTTAACAAGGTTTGAAATGATAAAGTTCATATATTAGTAATATTAGTTCTCATTTGCCTTGTCCTTCACTAGACACACCGTCCTCATAAATCAATCAATAGTATGCCAACAATGTGATATTTGAGTACAGATTATTACCTTGTATTTTATATTTCAGTTTTTCCTGCCATGCATACTTTTTTTTCTTCCAAGTTTTTATTGAAATTCCAGTTAGTTAACATACCATGATTATAATACTAGTTTCTATAATTCAGTTTATAAGTCGTCATCATCATTATCATCATCATTGTTGTCTTTATCGTCTCTTTGTGTATAAAAGGCAGAAAAAGTATAAAAAGGTGAAATGGATGAATTAGCTCAAAAAACAAACACTACCTCAGAAAGAAATAATAAATCAGTGCAGTCTCTTGGCTCTGAAAACTCCTAAAGAATCAGACTAGTTGAATTTAAAACACTGTAGCTCTTACCAAAGCATGGTAAGTATTGAAGTATTATTTACACAGTTTAAAATTTGTTATTCCCAGCTTTGTTGATGTATAATTGACATATAACATTGTGTAAGTTTAAGGTATATAATATGATGATTTGATATATATATCTGTTGGAAAATATTTACTGCAATAAGGTTACTTCACTTCAACACAGTTTTAATTTCTAATAAAAGCTGTGAATTGAATGACAGAAGTAAAGCAGACATAATATAGTTTAAAAAGACCTTTTTTGATACATACATGCTTACTTTTTGTATTTTCTGTTATATAGTATTTATTTTATATATTTATGTTTAAATGAATTATTATATTTTTCAGATTATATGAAGCCATGGTGTGTAATATGAACTACTGAATTAATGATAGTTTTTTGGAAAAGTAATCACCAAAATATATTAAATGTCTGTAGGATCAAATATCCATGTAAAATATTCATGCTTTCTTCTTTAGTACCCCAATGAAAATTTGAATTAATGAAGTCTTCACATTTAGCCTCTAACGATTCTCCTTAATTCATTTTCTTGTTAGTAGTTATGCATAGCTTTGTGGTATCAAACTATTCTCCATGACCTATGCTCATTATCTTGACAACTTTGTTATCTTGTTTCTCTCCCAGCAGTTGGAGTTTTGAACTGGCATGAATAGGTCAGAGCTTGGCCAGTTTATCAGTTTGAGGAGTAGGGGGGAGACATGGAGATGGAGGGACCACTGGTGCTAGAATCTGGGGCTGCTCATATGTATCAGGGCATCTGAAGAACATCAGGAAGGAACTCTTTGCTCCCTTTCTTTTCTGTATACTATCCAGGGCTCAATGAGTTGTAGAGGTAAGTAAACACCAAAATGTAAAATAGATGATGCAGTAGAAAAAGCATGGGATTAAACTCAGAGCAGTGCTGCTTTCCAGCTATGTGATTTGGGTAATTTACTTAGCCTCTCTAAGTTTTATTTAGATTTCACTCTTTATCCCATTACCCTTTAATATTTTCTTTACAGAACATACACTATATGAAATAGTCTATTTTAAAAAGTATTTGTGGTATGTCTTCCCTTTTTAAAATTCTTTGAGAACAGGAACCTTATCCTGTGTTTACACTACTGAGTTCTCAGGACACAGAGTAAGTCATTGGCACAGAGTAAATGCTCAATAAACATTTCATAAATTATTGTTGATTTTTTGAGAAGGTAAAAATGAGATAATGAATGTGAAGTTTAGCACCATGCCTACTAGATAGTGAGTGCTGAATAAATATTTAAGAAAACCACCAAATTCTAGAAGACAGAATTCAGTTCTGATTCATCATCATAGCCCTATAAATCCAGCTTATCACTTAACATAGTTAATAAATATCTTTACTAAATGACTGCAAGAATGAAATTAATGAATACCTTGGTTGCTATTGGAGCTGATTTTATGGAACAAGCAAATTTTATACAAAAATATAGGAAGATGTTTCAGTACTGATCCAAACACCTGATATTATTCCTTTGTAAAATTATGACCTGTAGGTTATTGTAAATAACAACAGGAATCTCTTTATAGTAAATATATTCCTCCCTATATTATTTCAGAAGTTTTAAAAAATTATAATCTGAACTGTGTAACTTCTGCTTATTTACTGTTTATACTTATTTTAAAAAAAAATTTTTTTAATGTTTATTTATTTTTGAGACAGAGAGAGACAGAGCATGAACAGGGGAGGGTCAGAGAGAGAGGGAGACACAGAATTGGAAGCAGGCTCCAGGCTCCGAGCTGTCAGCACAGAGCCCGATGCGGGGCTTGAATTCACGGACCGTGAGATCATGACCTGAGCCGAAGTTGGATGCTTAACCAACTGAGCCACCCAGGCGCCCCCTGTTTATACTTATTAATTTTTCTTTATGAGTTGCATTATTTGATGGGTAAAGTACAGCAAATTTCTTTTGACTTAGTATATTGTTCCCATTTTGATGTATCAAGGAAAGAAAGATAAAATGAGCCTGTGGGTCTTAGTCCAAGATGGCAGCATAGGAAGATTCTACACTCACCTCCTCCCATAGATACACCAAATCTACAATCTATATATTGACATTTATCTCAGAAAAGGATATGAAAACTAGATGAATTACTTACTCTCTACAACAATGGATAAAAGGACCACTTCAAAATGGGTAGGAGAGGCAGAGATATTGTCTCACAAAAAAAACCCCTACCCCTGGCATGGTGATACACAATAGGGAAGGATCTCATCAGACAGGTGCTTGTCCTGGAGGAGTGATGGCTTGGTGCCCCACATTGTGCACCTCAGCCCCTGGGATCTACATCAGTGAGATGAGCCCCTAAATATCTGTCTTGGAACACCACAAGGCTGATATTTGGGGGTCCCAAACTGCTATGGGAAACTGAAGTTCCTGTCTTAGAGGGAACACATAGAAGAAATGGATAAATTCCTAGAAACTTTCAATCTTTCAAAACTGTATAAGGAGAAATAAAAAATCCGAGTAGGTCATTGCTAGTAAGGAGATCAAATCGGTAATCAAAAACCTCCCACTAAACAAAACTCCACGACCAGATGGTTTTGCTGGTGAATTTGACTAAACATTCAAAGAAGATTTAATACTCATTCTCTGAAACTCTTCCAAAAAAACTGAAGAGGAGGGAAAATTTTCACACTTATTTTACAGGGCCAACATTACCCTAATACCAAAAACACACAAGGACACCAAAAAAAGAAACAGGTCAATATCTTTGATGAGCATAGACGCAAAAATCCTCAGCAAAATATTAGCAAACATTAAAAGGATCATACACCATGATCAAGTAGGATTTATACCAGGGATGCAAGGATGGTTCAACATTCACAAATCAATCAACATGATATACCACATTAACAAAATGAAAGGTAGAAGTCATATGATCATCTTAGTAGATGCAGAAAAAGTATTTGACAAAATTCAACATAACATTTGTGGTAAAAACTTCCAAGAAAGTAGATATAGAAAAAATGTACCTCAACATAAAAAAGGACCTATATGACAAATCCACAGCTAACATATACCCAGTGGTGAATACCTGAAAGCTTTTTCTCTAAGATCAGAAACGAATCAAGGAAGCACATTATCCCCACTTTTATTCACTATAGTGTTGGAAGTTTTGGCCACAGCGATTAAGCACACACACACACACACACACACACACACAAAAGGCATCCAAATTGGAATTGAAACGGAAGAAGTAAAACCATCACTACTTGCTGGTTACATATATATAGAAAATATATAGAGTGTAGAAAATCCTAACTACTCCACCAAAAAAAAACTGTTGGAGCTAAAAGAATTCAGTAAAGTTTAGGATATAAAACTAATACACAAAAATTTGTTGTGTTTCTATACACTAATAATGAATTGTTAGAGAAATCAAGAAGACAATTCAATTATAATTGCATCAAAAATAATAAAATGCCTAGGAATAAGTTTAACCAAGGAAGTGAAAGACTTTACACTGAAAACCAAAAGACATTGATAAAAGTAATTGAAGAAGACACAAATAAATGGAAAGAAATTCCATGTTCATAGGTGGAAGAATTAATATTGTTAAAATGTCCATTATACCCAAATATATGTACAGATACAGTGCAATCTTTGTCAAAATTCCAATGGAATTTTTCACAAAGATATAATAATACTAAAGTTTTTATGGAACCACAACAATTCTTAAATAGCCAAAGCAATCTTGAGAAAAAATAACAAAGCTAGGGGGCATCATGCTCTCTGTTTCAAACTATACAACATGGATATAGTAATCAAAACAGTGGTATTGGCATAAGAACAAGTAGATAGATCAAAGAACAGAGAGCTGAGAAATAAACCCACACATATATGGTCAATTAATTTATGACAAAGGAGGCAAGAATATACAACAGAGAAAGGGTTATCTCTTCAATAAATGGTATTGGCAAAACTAGACAGCTACATGCAAAAGAATGAAACTGGACCACTTTCTTACACTATATACAAAAATAAACTCAAAATGGATAAAGGCCTCAATGTGAGACCTGAAACTGTAAAATCTCTAGAAGAAAAACGTAGGCAATAATTTCTTTGACATTGGCCATAGAAACATTTTTCTAGATATGTCTCCTTTAGCAAGGGAAATGAAAGCAAAATTAAGCTATTGGGATTACATTAAAATAAAAAGATTTTGCACAGTGAAGGAAACCATCAACAAACCAAAAATGCAACCTATCAGATGGGAAAAGATAATTTGTAAGTGGTATATCTGATAAAAGGTTGATACCTAAAATATATGAAGAAGTTATACAATTTAATACCAAAACACTAAATAATCCAATTAAAAATAGGCAGAGGACCTGAATAGGCATTTTTTCAGGTAACATACAGATGGCCAACAGACACATGAAAAGATGCTGAACATCACTAATTATCAGGGAAATGCAAATCAAAACCACAATGATTGTGGTAAAAACAATCAGAATGGCTCTCATCAGTCAGAATGGCTATTATCAAAAAGACAAGAAATAACATGTTGGTAAGGATGTAGAGAAAAGGAACCTGGGTTTGCTCTTTGTAGGAATATAAATTGGTGCAGCTGCTTTGGAAAAGGGTATGGAGCTTCCTCAAACAATTAAAAATAGAACTACCATATGACCCAGCAATTCCATTACTATGTATCTATCCAAAGAAAATGAAAACACTAATTCAAAAGATATAAGCACCTCTATGTTCACTGAAGCATTATTTATAATAGCTAACATGTGGAAACCACCTGTGTCCATTGATGGTTCAATGGATATAGAAGATGTGGTATATATAATATACAATGGAATACTACTTAGTCATAAATAAGAATGAAATGTTGCCATTTGTGACAACATGTATGGACTTGGAGGGTATTATGCTAAGTAATATAAATCAGACAGAGAAAGACAAATACCATATTATTTCACTTAAATGTGAATCTAAAAAACAAAACAAACCAACCCCAAACTCACAGTTACAGAGCACAGATTGGTGGTTGCTAGAAGAGAGGGGATTTGTGGGTGTGAAATAGGTGAAGGGTGTTAAGAAGTACAAACTTCCAGTTATAAAATAAGTCATGGAAATATAATGTATAACATGAAGAATATAGTCAATAATATTGTGTTGGCTTTTTAGAATGACAAATGGTATCTAGACTTATTGTGGTGACCCTTTCACAATGTACACAAATGTTGGATAACTATGTTGTACCCTTGAAACTAATATAATATTGTATGTCAGTTATACCTCGATCACTGAAAAAATGAATACATAAAACAAGCATTTATGGATCAAATATGCTATGATTCATGAAGTCCCTGTCCTTACAGAAAATGCTTCAGTTGATCTAGAAGCTCCATTTCAAAGTTTGGTCAATATTGACCTCTGTTAATGGAAAAGGTATAAGGAGGCTTCCTCGGTTTTATTCAGGTATCAAATCATCTGGTTGCTCATAGAAGCCCAAAGCTGCTTTTTTAGAGATAAGATTTCACTGGTAGAAGGCAACAGTGTTAAAATCCTTACTCCTACCTGAGCTAAAATGGGGAAGGGAAAGACTTTATGAAAGACTGTGCTTTAAAGTAGTTATCCTGTGGTGTTTGAATATTGTCTCACCACTAAAAACTGAATGGAGAAGGTTGGTAATGCTGATTGAAGTAAAATTAAAAATGTGTAAGTGTCCTGGACACCAAAAAGAAGTGAAAGTGAAGCCACAGACTGGAAGAAGATAAATGCTATGCATACAGTACACAGTCGAGTAGTATTTAGACTAAGTAAAGAACTCTTACAAATAAGAGCAAATTAAGTGGAAAAAGTGGGCAATGAATATGAACAAGCTATGACAGAAGAGAAAATCTGAATGGCTAACAAACATAAGAAAAGTTACTCAGTCTCACTACTGATCAGGGAATGGCAAACTAAAACAATAGAGAAATACATTCTTACTATTATATTGACAAAAATTATGGTGTCTGACAATATCCAGTGTAGGTAAGGATATGGAATAATGCAATGGAGTTTCTTCTAGACTGCTGTAAGAATTATAAATTGATAAAACAATGTTGGAGAGTAACTTGACAATATCTAGTAAAGTTGTAGATGTGCGTGCCCTTCCAAGCCACAATTCTACTTCTAGGTGTAAGTTACTCTAAAGGAGTGCTACTTTGAAAAATGGATTGCCTGGAGATGTTGCTAAAATGCAGATTGGGGTTCATGAGATGGTGCCTAAGATTCTCTATTTCTGAAGAGCTGCTAGGTGATGCTGATGCTGCTGGTCCCCTGACAACACTTTGAATAGCAAGATCATAGAATAATGCTGTCCAGTAGTTCAAATTTCTGAGATGATGGAAATGTCTGTGCTCTCCAGTAACTTATTGAACACTTGAAATGTGGTTAGTGTAAGAAACTACATCTTAAATTTTATTTGATTTTAATTAAATTTAAACAGCCACAAATGGCTAGTGACTATCATATTGGACAGTATAGCCTAGAGCATATGCTAGGAACTTGTTACAAATACAGATTAGATCCAATTTCAGACCTGTTAAGTCAGAACCTGCATTTTAATAAGATCCTTAAGTGATTTATGCGTATGGTAAAGTTTGAAAAGCACTGTCTGGGGAAACTCCTGCTGCTACTCAGGAGTCATGTAAGGATATGTATTTCAGTATGTTAGTAGTGTGATAATGGACAAATTGTGGTATGACGTAGCTATTATATATCAGTTAAAATGAATTATCTATGTGTATAAACATGGGAAAACTAGGTGATACGATATAGAATATAAAAGCAGATGTATAAAGGGTGCCTGGGTGGCTCCGACTTCGGCTTAAGTCATGATCTAACGGTTTGTGAGTTCGAGCCCCACGTCAGGCTCTGTGCTGGCAGCTCAGAGCCTGGAGCCTGCTTCAGATTCTGTGTCTTCCTCTCTCTGCCCCTCACCTGCTTGACTCTGTCTATCTCTCTTTCAAAAATAAATATTAAAAAAATTCAAAAAGTAAATGTATATATGAGGAAGGTACATATAATATGATACTATTTTTATAAATTTTATCATAAAAGAAACCATGCTGTATATTGTTTGGAGATTTAAACATATGTGGTTAATTATAAAAACATTCATAGAATTAATAAACACCAAATTTAGGATCAGGACTGTTCCATTCATTTGGAGAGGGCTGGTAAGGGTGGGAGAGGTAATGGGAGAGGAAGAACACAGAAGACTTCAACTGTTATTTTTAATGTTTTATTTCTTAAGCTAGGTAGTGAGTATACATGTGTTTATTATTATTCTATACTTTCTTGTTTATCTGAAATGTACCTTTTTATCTTCATCCGTAATGGTTAATTTCAATTTCTCACTATTGATCCAGTCTCAGTTGGGTAATGTTAAGGGTCATCAGAAAATTTAGAAAACTTTCTGTGAAAGTTCAAGGTCACTAAAGTTCTCCTCCAAATTGTTCAGACTGAAAAATAAATCTTATTGGTAAATGGACTTGGGGTTTCCATAGGACCCAAATTTGGATGAATGTTTTAAAAGATTGTTTACATAGTTGTTTTCAAGGCTTTTTACTTTGAGGTTGGTGACAACACCCGCATAACAACAGATGTGTTCATTCTGGACACCCCCTCCTTTTTTTTTTTTCCTGTTGAGTTTCATTAGCATAGAAGAGAAGTACCAGCAGCTTCATTACTCCACCGCTTGATTTTATTAGCTATTCTCATGGCCCCTTGAAGAGTAAGGCTCCAGGGAGAATTTTTGCTTTAGTTTCTTTCAGTATTTCAGTAATCAGCCCCTCTGGTAATTTCTTGGTGTCTTGGCTACTATAAATTGTCACCTTTGTATTCTGGAGTTATAAAAATTATCATATTTGTGTTTTAATTCCCTTTGGAGCAGACTCTTGGTTTGGAACACAATTCTCTGTTTTGAATGCATTAAACCTGAATTTATTTGCTATCATCTATTGATACACTTTTTAATCCTTTCTCTGTATTAAAATCTTCTGGTGAATTAAAAAAAAAAAAAAAGCATGGGCTCAATTTCTAAAACATCTGATTTAATTGATCTGGTACTTTAAAAAAGACCACCCAGGAGGTTCAAATATGCAGCCAGGCTAAGAGGCACTGATTGTCCGGATGTATTTACTGCCTAGCTGCCCAACATTTTATTAGCTTTTCATCTCTGAATTCTGATTCTCTGCCCCTTAGTACTCTGAAAAGGATGACATCAGAGTAGAATTTCCTCAGCCTAGTCCTCTAAATTCAGTTCTCTGAATTAACTTTAGGAAGCTCAGGCCAAATATGCAAAATAGAATTAGAGGAATGATTCAGGTTATTTAGTTAATAATCCTTTTAGCTCTAGGAAACCAGAGGAGCCTTATGTGGCTTTAGGCCTAATTTGGTTTAAATTGACTTGGTAATTGAGTTTGATTTAACAGTGATTTGTATAGATACTTTTATCTTAGGAAACCAGGCTGAAAATTGATCTGTTACATATATGTGTTTCTTTGTGTGTCATTGTCTTAGCAAGAAGTGCTATATATTACTATAAATGGATTTTGTCCAGTTTTTATGTGGCCTGTTGCTATTTGTGAAAGAATTATTTTATTTATGTTCTGTTGTAACTTCGTTGATCAATTTTTATAGTTCATTATATATGAAGCAGAATGTGGTCATTGTTGAGAATCTATTCCTGTATGTTTATTGTCATATTTATTTCTCATATATAAAGGAAATTATTTAAAGACCTGGAAAGTGAGTAGGTGGGGCAGTTATTATGTTTTATTTACTCTTTTTTTTTTTCCTGAAAAGGTCAGCACAATGTATTTTTTTCTTGATTAGGCTTATTCTTTTGAATATTTTTACTTTGAAGGAGGAACCTCCCACCTAATCTACTAGCCATAACTGTTGCTAAAGAAGTTAAATAACTATCAAGTGATTGAACATTTAAGATTTAATAATTATCGCTTAGATGTTGAGGAACTAATTGAATCTATTAAGAATGATTAATATTCTATCAAAATTTATTGACATAAAATCTAATTTGTGGAATGGCTTTTTCTTTATCGAACAAAAGACCTAGAGAGACTTCTACATTCTCCAGTATTGTTTTTCAGGCAACTGATCATTTGAACCATGTTATTTAACATTTAAATTTTTATTTTTGATATTCCTTTATTATAAAAGACAATGCACACTTAGGCACACTTAGACAATTCAGCAAGGTACAAATAAGAACATGAAAATTTTCCATAATCCCATCATGATTCATTCTTTCTTAATAGAAATATGGAAACAAAAGTTAGTTCCTGATGTGATAGCTTATTTAAGAGTTGATTTTCTTGAAAGTTACAGATTATTCCTTTTGTGTATCATTTGTATTCCAATTTTGATCTTCTTCTTGAGAACAAAAACTTAATTTTCTCCTAAAACACCTTAAATACATTGAAAGAAGAATTTCAACTGAACACTCATGTGTCTTCTCTATGAAATGAAGCAAATTCATTTAACATTTGCCCCTAATACTGATCTTCCATCTACTGGACAAATGTTAACATCTATAATTTTTCCAGTTTCTGTAAAACTCATTTAAATTTGTACAATTAGGATTGGGCACAAGCCTGTGAATATAGAAAGATGAGTCAGCAGTATTCTGATAATTTGTGTCTCTGCCCTGTCCCCACAGATCTTTCCAAATTCAGCTGAAAATTCATCCTCTTTAAGATTCTTTTTTTAGCTGATGCCCTTATCGGGTCTACATTCATCTTTGTGAAGGTGTTGTAGAGAATTACAGGACCAGGGAGTATATATTTGCAATTTTCAATGTTATGACCTCTGTTCTATATCCTTTAACTCTCTAAAATTCAGTTGGTTTTATATTGATTTATTCTTGTAAATGACTCTATGTCCTTTAGCCCTTTTGTTTTCTGTGAATGACACGTAAGCTCATTTTAGGGTCATGGGAAGAAAGAGGCAAGTCAAGTTTTTTGTTTCTGTAGTTTTTTATTTTCCCTTCCCTAACTCCCAAGGACCTAGTATGGATTATGTTTATGGTTATTATTTGTTAAAGTTGAAAAGAGTCTGACAAAGACCAGATTCTGAAAAGACCCCTTGAGATTGCTCTAATATGGATGGATCCCTGAGGACGATTGTGCCACTCATGCATGTCTTTATGCTTTTGTTTATTTGCCAGCAACTTCATTTTTTGTAGTAATTATCATCTATGTGCTGTGGATTATGAAGGTGTCCCTTTGAGGAGGTTTCCTGGTCCCCAGTTATAGTATGCTACATGGTTAATCTGTTCTAGACCATTTCATTTAGCATCTCTCCTTGGAGTTTTTATTCTGCGTGAGTTGTGTCAGAATTCAGGCTCAACACCCGCATGTAATTCAGGCTAGATGCTCTGATTTCTTACAGAAGACTCTGGTTTGGCCCAGGTCTGGGGTTCACTGCCCATATTTGTGTGGGTACTTACATTGGTGGGAGGTATTCTTCTGGCCAGACCTCTCCTTCCAGGTCAGTGCCAGCTCTTACATGTGCATTGGGTTTGGCATCTCCACTTCTGCCTTTTGGGTATAAGCATTCCAGTTACCTCTGTGGAATCTGGACTTCAGCTCCCAGCCATTATTATTCGTTCTCTTTATGTATGGCACTGGAACATTTCTATTACTTGTTTCAAGCTTAGCTAATGTATATCTTCCCTAACATGTTACCTAGGATTAGTATGTGTTTGGAAAGAGAGGGATGCTTCCTGCTACAGCTTAACCTACCATCTGGACAGAAGGTCTTAATTATAGATCAATGTTAATCTCATTCCTTATGGCAGACATTGTTTATTTCTTCTTACTATCCATTCCTCCCATGAATCTTGCTAATTTTGTTTGCAGTGACTTATGCTGAACTAAATATCTTTTCCCCAGCTTCCCTTGCAGCTAGAAATGGGCAAATGGAATAGTTCTGGCCATGAGATTAACAATAATTTGGGGATGGATGCATCTGGTGCTTTCTATTTTTTCATTTTGTTCTAGTCTTGACATTGATTTATTGTCTGGAATGATGGTAACCATTTTGTGACCATGAAGTGACAAGCATGAGGGCAAAGGTCAATATCCTAAGGATGGCGGAATGGAAGCCTGGAAAGAGCTTTAGTAATTGATGACATTGTTAAGAAATAGAATCAAAGGCAACATACTCTTTGTGGAGATGAACTTTTATTTGTTTAAGCCATGATTAGTTCATTTGTTGTTGTGGTTGTTTTAGTTATTTGTGAATGAGTACATTCCTAATTTTCCTAATTGGTATATTTCTCTAGTAGTTGGGATGTTGTTGTTAAATAGTCAAATAGGAATGGGGAGACTCTCCTATGGACAGCTTTCCACACTGCATTGTATATTATGGTCTTTTGGATAGTCATTGATTAGTGCTATGAATTAAAAATGAGTTGTGCTAGAATTTATAGAAAAATCAATACAAATTTGTGAACTTACATTGTGATTTTATTTTTATTTTAAAATGTTCATTTTTAATTTATTTTGAGAGAGAGAAAGAGAGAGAGAGCATGAGTAGGAGAGGGGCAGAGAGAGAGGGAGAGAGAGAATCCCAAGTGGCTTCACACTCATCATGGAGCTTGACCTCATGACTGGGAGATCATGCTCTGAATGGAAGTCAAGAGTCAGATGCCTAAGATTGAGCCACCCAAAACTCCCCTACATTGTGAGTTTTAGATTTAAATGCTGGCATGTACTTAAAACTGGCACATTAAATTAAAATTCTGCTATTTAAAACTGTGACTTGGCTGATTTTAGGATAAACTTCCGTAAGAAAGTTTGTTGAATTCTGTTACTTTAAAGAATAGAACTATGAAAATCAAACAAACAAAAAATAAAACAAAGTAACAACTACAAAGTGAATAGAACTGTGTCTTGTTTTTGTTTTATTGTTATACATTTTAGTCTCTAGCTTTTGTATTTCCAATGCATGTACGTAGCATTTTATGTTACAATAAACTGTATATAAAATATATAAGTATGATCAGAATAGGAAATTTAAGAAATTAATAGAAAAGGAATTATTAATAATTGCTCAATGACCCAATTAAAAAAAATCCTATTGTAAATAGGTAGGTGATAGGACAATAGGTATTTAATTTTTATGTGAGAAATGTGAGTTGATATACAACTTCCAGAAAGTATTCTTGCTTTTCCTTAATGTATATTCCTCCTTTTGTATTGTGCAATGACAAAACATTACATAAGATGGCAGTAGGAGATTATAAATGTTCCCTCTCAGAGTGATACGTTCAACAAATTGGCCAGCCAAGTATAATAAACACAATTATATAATAGCTATTTTGGATTGCTAGATTTCTCACACATATTATTTTCCTTGACTGTTCCCCTTTTTAATGGCAAGAAGAAAGCTTCTAATTTTGATTTCACACACACACACACACACACATATATGTATATTTATATACATATTTTATTTTACACACATTTTTAAAGGAATCACACACAATGTTACATTTCAGTTTACTTTTCTTGGCCTGTTTAAAAATAAAATTTTGCTGAATTTTGTGGAGCTGTGTATTAAAAGAGTAAATCAAGATCTCTTAGAATATTTAAGCATCTTAAAAATATAAATTGCTCACCATAATCTTCATTAAAAGGGCATATTTCTAAGAATGAACCATTTCCTTATTGTTTTTTTCCCCAAGGATTATTGGATTGGATTAATTTTTAGAGTATACCATTATTTTAAATCTTAGAAAATTTATCTGAGACAAAGTAGGTTTCCCAGGATGTGGTCAGATATGAGATATTGACAATAAGCTTTATGTCCTTTGTTGCTTCCAGAAGGGATGAGCACATTGCTTTGTGCCTTTCTGTATTTGAGAAGCCTACACATGAAAATGACCCATAATGATTGTATATTGATAAAGAATGAAAAAAAATTGGAGGGAAATTTCTAATATTAAATTTATACTTATCTTTTCTGAAGTAACTTGTCTATTCTTTAGCATCAGTACATAATTACCAGGGAACCATCTGACATTTGAACATGGACGATTATGCACATCTGTCAGATTAGTTGGGAGTGGAGACATTGAATCTATGTAGAATTTCTATATGGATTTGTTGTTATCCCCAAAGAACTGAGATCCATAATCCAATGAATAAGTTACCATGGGAGAAACACTTATAGATGACAAATGTGATCTTGTTTAATTATTACTTTTTAGTTTAAGGAAACTGCATTTTAGTTCTCACATAGTAACTTTCTAGAATTCTAAGGGGCATGACATTTATTCTGAAAACATAGACACTAAAGATTTTGGATTTGGTATTTTTTTTTTTTAAACTCATTTTCTTGGGATAAAGGGGCATAACTTTTGTTTTATGACTTTATGTATCTCAAACCCAGTATTATGTGTTGATTCAACATGCAATTAAATATATATGAATTTATAGGCATATTACAAACTGGAAAAAAATTTAATAGACTTTATTAAAGAAGAGTGGTGTAGTTTTAGTTTCACAGAAAAATTGAGCGGAAAGTACAGGGTTTTTATTATTCCCTGTCCTCACACACACAACCTCCCCACATCAACATCCTGTACCACAGTGGTGAAGTTTCTCAGGATCCACATAAGAGTGAAAACATATGGTATCTGCCTTTCTCTGCCTGACTTATTTCACTTAGCATAACACTCTCCAGTTCCATCCACGTTGCTACAAAAGGCCAGATTTCATTCTTTCTCATTGCCAAGTAGTATCCCATTGTATATATAAACCCCATCTTCTTTATCCATTCATCAGTTGATGGACATTTAGGCTCTTTCTATAATTGGGTTATTGTTGAGAGTGCTGCTATAAACATTGGGGTACATGTGCCCCTATGCATCAGCACTCCTGTATCTCTTGGGTAAATTCCTAGCAGTGCTATTACTGGGTCATAGGGTAGATCTATTTTTACTTTCTTGAGGAACCTCCACACTGTTTTTCAGAGCGGCTGCATCAGTTTGCATTCCCACCAACAGTGCAAGAGGGTTCCCGTTTCTAAGTTTGGGTGATTATAAATAAAGCTGCTTTAAACATCCATGTGCGGGTTTTCATGTGGACATAAGTTTTCAGTTTTTTTTAGTAGATACCAAGGAGTGTGATTGCTGGATAATATAGTAAGAGTATGTTTAGTTTTGTAAGAAATCCCCAAACTTTCAAAGAGCCTATACAATTTTGTACTCCCACCAGTAATGACTAAGCAGAGTCACTGTTACTCAACATTCTCTGAAGCATTTGGTGTTGGCAGTGTTCTGTTTTTGTGTTGTTTTTTTTTTTGTTTTTTGTTTTTTGTTTTTTTTTTACTGTTCTAATGGGTATGTAGTGGTCAAACTGAACTTTCATACTTGCAAATTAGTAGATCTTAGAACATGTCAATCAGTGTTATAAGCCATAATTTAAGATGCAATTGTAGGGTGTTATTACTATTGTTATTTTAAATTTGAATTATGAAATTTTATGTTTATTGCTTTCTGATCATTTAAACCTTTCCATAACCAATTAAAAATATAATACAGAGTTTACTTTTACTCTTTATCTATTACATGTTTATTACTTTGTGTATAAACATTTTTTTATCTTTTATTTTCCTAATCATTTAATGTTTCTTTCATAGAGTTACAACAAAAATTTATTTTTAACTTAATGTTATTATGTTAACATTTTACTAGACTTTGCTAAAAGAGTTAGCAATAAAATATTCTGGGATAAAAGTTTTTAAAAAATAACTGCATTATTTCTACTTCTGGTCCTAGCCCCACAGGTTTTATGATCAGACCCCTGTCTTTTATATTCAACATACCCACCATATACCAATCCTTACCCATGCAGCCTCAATGAGCAACATGGTTCCACACACATGGTTCCTCAACAAGTTTCCACAAATGAGTATACTTCAGTATTATCTATAGTTCTTATCGGTCATCTTTTCATGGTAGGGGAATCTGTCATATGCTGCCCATTACTTTAGGGTCTTAAACTGTTTCCCCCAATTCTAAAGTAATTCTCTGACATACAGACAGCTATCTGTAGGACTCAGTGTTTTAGTTAAGATAGTTAAACCCGCAAGTGCTGGGGTTCCTGTTCAGCTCAGACCAGTGACTAGCAATCTTTTAACAAGGTTCACAGTTTATGTAATAAACTGTCATTCTGAGGTGGCAGTGTAGTGAGATTATTTGTGTGCCTTCCCAGAATGTTGTCCCATCTACTAATTGTTCAACTGAGAGAATTCTCATAGACAGGCCCAAAACCTTCTCTCCTATTTTGGAATACCTTCTTCCCTGGGCTGCAGAGACATCATTATCATGAAGCACAGTCTCGGGGAAAGTGAATAACCCCTCATCTCAGCCCTGATACCCTTCTGTTTGTATCAAGTTGACCCTCAAAAATAATTAGAACAAAAATACAAAAGCTGAGACCTGATGGAAAGTGTAAAAAACACAAAACTAAAGAATAGAACTCCATACATCAGTGGGGATCCAAGTTTTCTCTTATTGAGAGAAGAATCTATGATAACATGTGGGAATAGTTTCTAATTCTAGTTTCAGAGGGTAAAAAAGAGGAAGAAGACGATTGTGTTTTACTGTACAAGTCATCATGTAGAGAAAGAGAGATAATATGAATCCAATTATTTAAAGAAGGTCTGTGATCTTACAGAGCTGTCTTTGGTGTAATCCCTGCTGTTATGTATGGGGAAAGATGATCTTAAGAAGCTTTCTGACCATTAGAAGAAGTTCTGATGATGATGAGGATGATGATAATGATGATAGATGGCTAAAATTTTTGAACATATGAAATTCAGTTCTCATTATTCTAATCATCTAATCTACCCTGCAAGGTAGAGTATTTCCATTTTACAGAGGAGGAAACTGAGATTCAGAAAGTAAGTAACATGTCCAAATTCACACACACACACAAGGTCCAGTGGAGGAGCTGAAATCTGAATCTTTCCTGATACACTAGGAATCAAATTTTGCTCAGAGAATGTTTGGGGAAAACATCAGGTTCTAAGTGCGTTAACACTTTTAGTATCTTCAGTGCATGTTGAAAGTTATACTTCCATCTTTTTTTGTTTTTTTCTTCTAAGGATGAATGAATAATATGGCCAAATGAGTAGAAGTGATCTTTCTAGGCATCTGACTGACTATATAATATCCTTGGGATAAATTCAAAACTATGCTCCTTAAAAAGTGAGTAATCTAAATCTATTATATGCTCTAGGGTGATTCTGGAGTCCTTTTGTGGGGTCAGGATAAGACATTCAAGCTCAAAGTTAATGATAGGGCTTTCCAACTATAAATAAAAATATTGATTTCCCAACATTAAAAATAGTATGAGTGAGCTCCAGTTCTCTTTACTTAAAAAATTGGTGCTGAGGCGCCTGGCTGGCTCAGTTGGTTGAGCATCCAAATCTTGATTTTCACTCAGGTCATGATCCTGGGGTCATGGGATCAAACCCTGCGTTGGGTTCCATGCTGAGCTTGAGATTCTCTTTCTCTCTCCATCTGCCTCTTCTCCCCACTCTCAAGTTAAAAGAACTCCCCCTTCCCAAACCAAACTGGTTATGATACTCACCAGCTCTGTGACCTAGGGCCAATGATTTAACTTCTCTAACCTTCAGTTCTCTGATCTAATAATAGCAAGGGGGTTGGATGAATTAAATTAAGTAAAAGCACTCAGTGTTGTACCCCCCCCCCCCCACTGAGTAAGTAAATATTAACTCACATTATTATATTATTCAAAGATACAGCCAAAATGGCCTAGTTTCAGAGAATACAAGTAGAGGGATATTCAACAGGTGCATTTTTACAAAGTAGCTTTTAGGGCACACCTTGTACTTTAAGTAATGACAAGAGTACCAAAATAAGAATGGAAATATCCAGTTTAAAATGTGTCAGTATAAGTGCTGGAGTGATGTGAAAGCACTTGGTCTTTGGCGCCCTCCACAATAGATTGTACTGTTGCAAAATGGCAGCACTTCGGTGAGAGACCAGCGTCCTACAGAATCAAATGAGCTGTGTGGTGGACTTGGGCATTGTGTTAGTATTAAACAGTAAATTGGCCCGTGGTCAGTTGGCATTTTAATCTCATAGGTGCTCTAAGCCCTTCAACATCAGAGCCCAGTTTCATTCCCATTAGTTGTTGATACAGAATTTTTAGACTCATGGGGTTCCTGCCTTATCAGTCAGAAAATGCTAAAGAAACAGCATGATCTTAATGCTGAGCTCAGTATGAGTAAATCACTGATATTCTACTGTTTCATCAAAGTAATTATGCTTTCATCTTTCTAGTCCTAAAAAAGAACAATTTCTCAAAAAAAAAAAAAACAAACCAATTTCTCCTACAACTGTGAAAAATCTAAAAATCAGTTTTTCAAGGTTTGAACTCAGATTCAACCAATGCAATCAACTCTGAAAATATGTGAAATGATGAATGTAGCATTCCCACAGTTTGCCTGGGAAGTAAGTAACATTAGGATGCCCTATCTGAAAAGGGCAATGATAATTTGGTGGTTTTGGGAAATGGCACAGTGGGTGCTAAATGCCAAGTCCTTCATATGGATCCTGATGTGTGGAAAATTCTTCAGGCTTTTGATACTGTGAGGAATTGGGGATACATTTGCTTCCTTAATTTCCTACTAAGGAAATTTTAGTTTTCCTATGAGAGGGACCCAAATTAGCAGTAACTTTGGGAACCACTTTATTATAGGATCACAGGAGCCCTTTCTGGGGAAATTGATCCTTAGAAGGCAGTTTCCTATTTAGTTTCTGGTTATTTTGCTATACCTGCCTCAGTGGGGTTACTACTTTGAGTTCTCTTCTGCCCCACACCTTCTTTCTGCCCCACACCTGCTCATGCTCGTCTGTCTCTCTCACAGTAAATAAATAAACTTAAAACAAAAACAAAAACACATACACCGAGGTATAGAGAGATTAAATAAGTTGTCTATATCAGTAGTAAGTAGCAGAATTTGGCAGTCTGATTCTATGTTCATGCTGTTGATCCACTAACCTGCCTTTTTAATAAATAAAACGTAACTGAAATAAATAATGGTAAAATATTTCATACATTACAAAAAGCATACAAAAGTTAAAAAGAATAAGGCAAAAGTGAGACGTTTTAAAATGTCAGGTTAATTAATTGTAAGGATTGCATGTTATCATGACTAGTTATTCACAATGAAAAATATATGCATGAGAATGTTCATAATTGAATGTGGATATAAAAGAATAATTTAAATAGTTCTGATAATTTTGAAATTTGACCAACTCTTTGATCTAATTAGGTCATCTTTGTTTTTATTTCATAATATGGACAATAAGGAACTTATACCAGGAGTAGAACTTTCCATGCTGCCATTTTCTTGTGCACTTACATGTTTGCATCATTGGTATTATCTTCTATATGTGATGTCCTTATTAGAAGATTTAAAAATTTTTTAATGTTTTATTTATTTTTGAGACAGAGAGAGACAGAACATGAGCAGGGAAGGGGCAGAGAGAGAGCGAGGCACAGAATTGGAAGCAGGCTCCAGGCTCTGAGCTGTCAGCACAGAGCCTGACGCAGGCCTCAAACTCACGAACTGTGGGATCATGACCTGAGCCGAAGTCAGGTGCTCAAACCAACTGAGCCACCCAGGCGCCCCTTTGTTAGAATATTTTAAATTAATTTTTTGTTCTTGTGAAAGTTAGTTTAAATGAAACTTGGCAATGTAATCTGCAAATCCTCCTAATTGGTTCTCTTGTAAAATGCTGTAAGGTGTAACCTGCCGACATAAGAGAATGAGTGCATGAGGACACCGCCATTTATTCCTCTGTGCCTGGGTTATTTACTTTTTCTTCAGGATGTTTTTCTCACTGTATGAGATGTGGGGTCTCTTATATAGTTACTGAGCAAGGATGCCAGTGATAATTTGTATGTTAAATATAGACCCTCACCTTATTTTTTATTTTTCAAAAAAAAAAAAATGGATATGGAAATCCTAATATTTTTCTTTCTTTTTTTTTTTTTTTATTTATTTTTGAGAGAGACAGAGACAGAATGTGAGTGGGTTAGGGACAGAGAGAGAGGCAGACACAGAATCTGAAGCAGGCTCCAGGCTCCGAGCTGTCAGCACAGAGCCCGACGCGGGGCTCGAACTCACGAGCTGTGAGATCATGACCTGAGCCGAAGTCGGACGCTCAACCGACAGCGCCACCCAGGCGCCCCCCTAATATTTTTCTTTACATATCCCCAGAAGATTGTCTTGTGCTTCTCCTGGGGGTATGCACACCTTCAGTATGCAACTGGAGAAGTCACTTGAGTGTAAGGGCTCAAAATATGAAGTCTCTTGCACATAAGTATTCAAATATTAATAGAATACAAATATGAATACTATTACTGCTCAGAGAGGCAAAGGAGGGCTTGTAAACATAAAGTACAGTTGAATTGCAGCAGAAATTTGGCCTACAAATAAAAACAGGTATTTTTAATCTACTAAAAAAGTGAGAAAAATTTAAGTTGCACTAGCTCTTTCTGTTAAAATATATCTTTTTAATTATTTTTTTTTGTCAGCCAATTGCTTTACAGTTATGTTTAATCCTTAATTTATATCTTTTGGTTGCGGCCTATAGGCACACTGTGGAGTTAACACAACGGGACACACCCCATTGCTTCTCTCTTTACACTGCTGAGCTGGGATCCGTTACTTGATTCTATGCATTAATGAGCCATGAAATATTATTCTTCTGCTAATTTAACTCAGGGAGGCCATTGGGGATTTGTTTGAACAATTGAGAGAGGGATGGAATGCTTGGCTTACAAATTAGCTCACTGGAATACATGAGATTTTTCTTTGGGAAAAAAATAAACCCAACACTCAAGAAAGTTGTGTGACAAAAAAACTACTGCACAGTTAAAAAATTTTTTTCAAATAACTATTATATTGTTTAGTCACTATTACTTAAAGAAGACATCATGTTTTATAAAATAAGATGCGAATTCTCTGTAAGTATCATGGTTTTTACAGTTTTTCCGTTCTAAGCAATCTGAGCCAAGAAATCTTACTTTAACAGTTTCATGTTTTTCACTGGCCTAAGATTTTATTTTACCTTTTGTAGTTCAAGAAATTTAGCTTAGAGCAATTAATAAGCCTGTCATTATCCAAATGTAAACATTTTCATGTATGTTTGGATAAGTTAGCAATGAAAATATCACAGGGAAAGTTAAAAATCTCTTTTGTTTGTTTAAACTTAAGTAAGTCAATAATAATTTTAAGAAAAACTCTAACTAGAATCTGAAGGGTTATAATATCCTCTATAAATGCAAAGATATTTTTAATAGATGTTGATCAATGCTGAATGAGTGGCATAATTGAATAAATTAAATTCACAAATTATACTGTTTTTGTAAACTGTATTCATCCTCTGTTTTCACTAAATTAACATTTTTCATTTCTAGGCAAAGAGGAAATGGCACAAATATTCTTTGAACATATAGAATTTAAGACTGTTCCATTCATCCTCACTTATTTTTCAAAATAATTCATGCTTGTGAAAAACCAAATAGCATAATAATGAAAAACTGCTGTCCTCTGACTCCCTTCCAAATAAATACTTGGTCCCCTTTCCTTGAGGCAACCATTTTTATTTCTTTTAGGTGTTTCTTCTAGTATTTTCCTCCATATTATCTATTGACTTCCTACCAAGGTAAGGCTCTCTGAATTGGTATCTTACATTCTTTCCTCACTTACTTTCCTGCCCAACTATCCTTCTGATATAATAATAAAATAATTTGGGAGGCATGTCAATATTCAGTTTTTACTTTATTATGACTATGAAAATATTATTCACTACAAAGCCAAGTCTATGGCCGTTTCTTTCTCATGAAAGTTTTTTCTTCATAGAAAATAATCATTTCCTATTTTTTCTCTTGCATTACTTTTCAACATACCTGCTATCAGTTTTTAAGGGCTCTGTCTAATGCTCATAAATATTAATTTCCAAGGGTTCCGTATTTCAGATAGCCTATTAATTTCATGAATTTTGAGACTTCTCTCTGACATCTTTCCATTTTACTTTTTCTATCTGGATCAGTTGTTCCTTTGGCCTGGTGAATTCCTGTCATCCTAGTCGGCTCTATCCTGTGTTGGCTTCACTGTTTGCTAGATTCTATGTCTTCATCTCTTTTACTTGTATTTCATCTTTTTCTGAGGCACATCTCCCATCGCTTCCAAACTTTTAAAATTTATTGCATATCCAAATTTCATTTACTTTCCCCTCACACTTGATTGATACTTTGGCTGCATATTGTATCCAGAGTTAAAATATTTTTTCCTTAATATTTTGAAAATACTGAATTTCATGCCATTCTGAATATAGGTCTTGTGTATGTGACCTGACTTTTACTCTGGAAGATTTTAAAGTTTATTTATTTATTTTGAGAGAGAGGGAGAGAGGGAGAGCACGTATATGAGTGGGGGACAGGCAAAGTGGGAGAGAATACCAAGCAGCTAGCACAGAGGCCAATGCAGGGCCCAGTCTCACTAAATGTGAGATCATGGCCTGAGCGAAGCCAAGATCAAGTCAGATGCTTGACTGACTGAGCCACCCAGGTATCCCAACTCTGGAACGTTTTAGATTCTCTTTGCCTCTGGTATTCTGATATATCATCAAGATGTGCCATAAATAGGTCTTTTCTCCTTCATTGTATTGGGTATTCACTGGGACTGCTTATTTTGTAAATTCAAGTCCTTGAGTCCTTGTACATTCTTTATACAATTGTGTTTTGATGAATTTCTCCCTTTCAGTTGTTTCTGTTCCATCTTTTTGTACCTCCTATTATTCAGAAGTTAGATCTGATAGATTAATCCTTTAAGTCTCTTTTCTCAAATATTTCCCAGCCCTTTCTCTAATAATTTTTATTTTTTGAGAGATTTCATTTACTATATCTTCTAGATTTTTAATTGGATTTTTTCCGACTCTGATATTTTAATTTCTGAATGCTCTTTCTTATTTTTGGGTCATTTCTTTTCACAGTGGTTTTTGTTTTTGTGGATGCAATGATTTCTTTTATCTTTCTGATAATATTAATAATACATTTTTCTCTTTAAATTTTCTGTCTGATTTCTCCAGGTTTCTTTCTTTCTGTGTTGTGATCTCTTTCTCTCAGTGTGGACGCTTTTCTCTAATGTTTAGTTATCTTTCGCTGTCCTTTTATATTTGAGTAAGGGACTGATTAGAAATGGTATGTGAGTAGGTGGGGCTGGGTGATTGAGTGGTGCTTTAGGCTTTTTGTGAAGACATCCTTAAAAGTCAGTATTTGTAGTTCTTTTCTTAGGGTTGATTGGCTTCTCCAGAGAAAGATCCTCCAATATGGTGCTTGGGAAATACTAACCTGGCTGTAAGTTTCTGAAAGATGGATAGGGGAAGATGACTCTGAGGAGTGGGATAGGAGGAGTCACATCTCTGCCTTCTCTTGCATTTGACTTCCCCCAAATCTACAGCCTTTTTGGTTCATATTTTCCAGAGAATTAACTTTTGCTATCTTGCCTAGTTTAGAGGTGTGGTGGTAGTAGGAATGGGGTGTTTGCTTAATTAAGCAAGATAGTGGAGGGGACCATTATGTAGTCTCAACCAGTATTTAGCCCGTGTATTACTTCTACCTTGTGATACTTCTGAAGTATCAGTATCTGAAGTATGAAGTATCTCCAAGTCCTTAACAACTCAAAAGTTCTATATATGAATTTACTCAGCTTTCATCAATAGCCATCTCTGCAGAGACTTTAGATTGAAGCTTCTCCTTCCCTGATAGGCCGATTACCATTCCCCATGTCCTTTCCATCTGCAATATATATCTTAAAATCTCTCATCTGCTGCTGAATCTCCTGCTGTTCTTCTTGTCCGTGTAGTGGTATTTGCCCTTTTTATTCCCTTGCTTTCTTGGTGGTGGTATCTCAGAAGGCAGGAAAGAGTACTGTGTGGTCATTCTGTTTAATTAGACTTTGATTCTTTTCAAAAGCCTGAACTTTCCTCCCCTCATTATTACTTATTACAACCAAAATTAGTTCCATTTTTAGGTTATAAGCTCTTACTCAGCAGTCTCACCCAGAAGATTCTCTATCTTGTTTTTAAATTCCTTCAGTGTTTGGTACTATACATACAGTACAATCTTAAGTTCTTTCAAGAAAGGGATACAGTTTCCAATTATGCAGGATATGTTTATTCAGAGATCCCTAACTGGTATACTGGGGTATACTCGGATACCACAAATGAATATGTGTATAAGACATTGATCCTCTCAGTCTTTAGGAAGCCAGGCTGGTTCTGGGTCTGTGACCTCATGCATTCTGTTGATTTAAGTATGCCATACAAACAGTCTCATTTTCTAGGTGAGGATGGAAGAAGTTGGGAGCATTTCTGTAAAGCAATATGGCTGATATGTTCATTTTAGAATTTGACATTTTAGACTTTTTGACCTATTTTTAAAGGATATGGGATTTATTCTTTGGTTAAAGCATTAATAGATGTGAAAATACTCAGCATTCATGGAAAATATTTTTAAGTGGATTTTTTGAGGATGGTTAACTAGAAGAATTTAGCATTGATTTACTCTGTAATCTTTTATTAGTATTGGAAATTCAGCCCAGGTAAAGAAGTTATTTTAAGGAATCAGGCCATGTCTTAAGTCCAAATGCAGGAAGTGTTTCCAAACTATATGGACTAGATCCAGGAACTGAAAAGGAGGATAATAAGATTGCCTTTGGTTCATCCAGACCACATTCTGCTGCCTCCGCTCTTTTTGTGTGTCTACCCTAACTTCTCTCACTTTCAGAGTCCTTACTTGTGCCCAATGGAGACTGAAAACAATATTTCAGTCTCATATTCAGACTCCTGGGAGAGAAACTGATTGGCCTACCTTAAATGAATTTTCAAACAATGGCAGTAATTTCTCTGGAGAAAGTAATCAGCCCAAACTCAATAATATGATCATGGCTTGGGCAGTTTACCCCTTTCCATGGGAAAAAGAGAGGTTCTTCTGGAGGACATAAAGATTGGGTAGATGCTTCAAACATGGCCACTCTAAGCATGAAAGCAATTATCTTTTGCTTTATGACACATAGGACGTTTTATTACTACAAATTTTCACCATGGAAGCCTTGGGAAATTGTGGCTGAATTCACACATAATTTTCATAATACCAGAACTGGACAGTTGTCTTTGCTTTTTGGAAAAAAACAAAATTTTTGTTGAGAGAAGAACATACTAAAGTCATTTCTTTCAGAATATGGGTGATCAGTCTGTGTGAAACAGCTTCTGGTTAAATTTAATTATGGCTGTATAGCTAGGAAACTGATTATCTTTGTGTGGCTTATACAAGGCTCGAAGGCAGTAAGCAAGAGAGATTGTAGAAAAATGAGATGAGTTAGGGGAGCCAGTAATCGCAATTATTCATAACAAAAATAATGTACTGAAATAAGGCAGGTAAGTGGGAAGTTGAGAGGGAACTAAAACAATGGTATTAAAGAGGCATATTGATAAAAAATAGTGTTTATTGGTTTGAACAGTAAGGAAAATGTAGAAAGTAAGAAGATGCCATATTTTTGGAGTGAATGGTGGTGCCATTTGTTGAGATACAGAGGTGGGGGTATAGGTTTTGGAGGAGATAACAAACTTAGTTTTGGACATGTTCAGTTGTAGGTTCCTGAAGAGAAGCTAGGTGCAAGAACTACGTAGTTATGTATATGTATTTATAGCTAAGGAAAAAAATTTCTACCAGAAATAATGTAGAATTAGAATCAGTTATATGTATTTTTATTTCTTTTTAAAAAAGTTTTTTAAAGTTTTTATTTGAATTCCAGTTATTTAGCATACAGTGTATTTTTATTTCTAGGAAAAGCTTTTAATTTAGATCTCTCTTTTTCCCTCAAATGTTTGGAATACCTTATTTCCTAAGCATCCTTCATTTAAAAAATGGTTAGTTATAGATTTAAGCAATGGCATATGGCAAACACATTATTATTTTCACAAAACTTTTTATATATAGCATATACACAGAAATTTTCAGTGGATTTTCACAAAGTAGCACACCTATATAGCCTGCACTCAGGTCAAGCAACAGAACATTATCATCCCCTCAATCCGAAGATCCTACCTAGTGCCTTCCAGATATAACATCTCCCTCAAGAGTAACCTTCATGCAAGATTAGTTTGGTTTGTTTTGAATTTTTAATAACTAGAATCATACAGTGTGTGCCTTCTGATGTCTGGCTTCTTTTGCCAAACATGATGTTTTTGAGAGTCATTCATGTTACTGTGTGCAGTTGTTCTTTTCCATGGCTGTATAATATTCCATGTAGCGGCTATATCCAATTTATTTATCCATTTTACAGCTGACAGACATTTGGGTGAAGCAGCATTATGTTTAGGGATGTAGACGAAGTGGAAGCTAAAATTGTTGAGTGAAAGGTGGTAAATGATTGGCTCTGAGTATCTTCAGAAACACTAGTGCAGGAGATTGGACTTCTGTAAAGCAAATAGCATGATAGCTCAACCAGGACATTAAAGAAAAACTTACCAAGAAGGATTTGAAACTGGGGAACACTGGTTACAGTAGTTTACATTTCTGAAATCAATGCCAAGGGGTGACCTAAGAAAAATCTGCCAGTAGATCTTCTCTGTCTCTAAAGAGTAAATAAACAAATAAGAACATGTGAAGAGGCTTTTTTGTTCTCTTGGCATTTGGGACTCAATATTTCTCATGACGATATAAATGAATTCATTTTGAAAAATTATTTTAAAAAAGCCATCTGCTAAGTCTGGTGATAGAGGTCAGGAGACCTAAGACAATGATGGTTTGGGATTAAAATAACTTTGGATATCTTTTACTATTGTGGCTATAAAATCATTAAAGGCCTAGAGGGATCACTTAAGTGCTTCAGTTTTAGTACACTGCATTTTGTGGGGCATATTATAAACTATAATGGTAATTGTGGATTAAGAAGTTGCAAAAGACTTGAATCTTTTTTCTATGTGTAAAGATGTAAAAGGTTAAAGCCATCTTTTTTAAAAAAACAAACATACACACACAACCCAAACCCAAATATTCCTACCTTTATCAATCATGTCTTCTACAGGTACTCATTACTATATTTACTGACAGATTCCACGTATAGATCCACGTCTGCCTGAGTTCTTAAACCATTCCTTTCTAGAGAAAGAAGTACAGCCATAGTTCCAGTTTACCATCTGGTTTGGCCTGAAAGGAAAGTCTTATGGCCCAGTGAAAATGTTTTCACTACTCCAGGGATGATTCTGGTTGCCTCTGTAGATTTTGAGTCCAATATTCCTGACTATCTGTATCTTACTTCCCTCTTGGAATAGTGTTTGTAGGACTCTAGTTCAGCATTATAGTATAAACTTTGCCTTAGAATTTGGTAGTCTGTCTTACTTTTTCCTAACCCATGCGATGGCTAGCATCATACTGATAACGGGCAAATTGCCTGGATCCCTGATGCTATGATCCACCTGATTAATACTATTTTGGAGAGCTGGGAATAGGAGTGAGTGAACACTGAAGTGAGTGAGATGCAAAATTTAAGGAGATGTCAAAAACGCAGGTATCAAGAGGAATATTATTTTAAAGAAATATTTGAATAACCCAAATTTTGAATAGTCAAAGTTAAATTTTTAAGCATTCATAATGAACAAAATATCAACATTTTAAAGACAAAATTGGTATAACTGATTTTTATCATTTGCCTTAGGATCCAATAGAGCTTCCCTGGGCACTGATTGAGTCATGTCTAGATTTCCCTTCCTGTGAGGTTTAATCTGCAAGACTGATCTCTGACTGACTGGAGGCAAGAAATAGTGTCCTAGAGATCACTTTTGGATAATTAATTTCTTATTCAAAAATACTAGCTGAGCATCTCATATGTGCAAATCATGATGCCGTGTTATATAAGAGGCGAAGAAAAATTTGAACCGTGCCCTGAAATTGCTTATAGTTTAGCAGAAGAAATAAGACATGTGGGCAGAATATAGTCTTATACACCATAGGAAAGGTACAGAAGCAGTACTACAGTTCAGGGGATGGAGAGAACACTTCTAGCTGTGGTAATCAGCAAAAGCTTTTTATAAAAGATATCATTTCATAGGGACTCTGAAGATATGGTACAATTTGGACATACACAGCTAAGGGCAGCAAATATTTATGTGGAGTAAAGACACAACTATGGGAAAAGTTGAGGCATGCTTAGAAGTATTGAGAAGCTCAGACTGGTTAGAGATGGGCTTGGAAAGAAGGTAAAACTCAGGAAATGGAATGATGGAATTATCAAGGACCTTGAATGGCTTTGGCTCTTAGAATTCCCCAGGCACATCTTTAAAGGCTGGTGACCTGCTGACAGGGCATGTCTTAGTCCATTCAGGCTGCTGTAACAAAGTACATAGACTAGGTGGCCTAAAAAGAACAGAACTTTATTTCCCATAGTTCTGAGAAATCTGAACTCCCAAATCAGCTTTTGGTGAGGACTCTCTTCAAGACTGCAGATTGCCAACTTCTTACTGTATCCTCACGTGGAGGAAAGAGGAACAGGCCAACTCTCTGGCTTATTCGTTTAAGAGCACTAATACCCTTGATGAGGGGTCTGCCCCAATGACCTAATTATGTCCCAAAGGCGCCACCTTCAAATACTATACACTGGGGATTGTTTTTCGAAGAATGAATTTTGGGGGAACACAAATTTTTAGTTAGTCAATAGCAGAACACTTTGTTCTTTCATTTCTTCTTATTTTTTATTTCTTTTAAGAGAAAGTGAGTGCATGAGCTGGGGAGAGGAGAGGAGGGATAGAAAGAGAGAATCTCAAGGAGGCTCCATGTTCAGCATGGAGCCTGACAGGGGGCTTGATCCCACAACCTTGGGATGATGACCTGAGCTGAAATCAAGAGTTAGACACTCAACTGACTGAGCCACCTAGGTGGCCTGGCACTTTATTTTTTTAGATTTTGAGATTAAATAGGACAACTGTTACCGGTGGGAGAGTCTGTGTTGTGTCAATGAAGGACTTGGTTCTTGGATTTCCCACAAAAAGATTTACTGAAAATCCATGTTCAGAATAAAGACAGCCAGAAGTAAAGTAGCAAGCACAAACAAAAGTACACTCTCAAGGTGGGAGAGCAGGTAGGCTCCACAGGTGGAACTGGTCCCTAGGTTGTTTTGGGATTGGATATTATTGGATCTTTCTGGGCCGGGAGGAGCTGTGACTTATAGTGGGGTGGTCTCTAATGGAGGCTGTTTCCAATCATTTGGGGGACTCCTCCCACAGGTGAGTGGGGGTAGTTTTTGACCCTGCAAGGAGTGGGGGAGAGTTTTAACCACAAGGCAAATGCATTATAATGAGTGTAGGGGTGGCCCTGGGGCAGAGGTGGAAGAGGAAAGCTGCATGCTCTGCACTTGTGGCTCTTGGTCTGTCAGTCCCAAGGTCTTGGAAGCCACAAAGTCAAGATGTTGTGCCTATGGGCTTCCAATGTGTAACCTATTTTTTATTTATTTATTGATTTATTTATTGATTTATTTAATATATGAAATTTACTGTCAAATTGGTTTCCATACAACACCCAGTGCTCATCCCAAAAGGTGCCCTCCTCAATACCCATCACCCACCCTCCCCTCCCTCTCACCCCCCCATCAACCCTCAGTTTGTTCTCAGTTTTTAACAGTCTCTTATGCTTTGGCTCTCGCCCACTCTAACCTCTTTTTTTTTTTTTCCTTCCCCTCCCCCATGGGTTTCTGTTAAGTTTCTCAGGATCCACATAAGAATGAAACCATATGGTATCTGTCTTTCTCTGTATGGCTTATTTCACTTAGCATCACACTCTCCAGTTCCATCCACGTTGCTACAAAAGGCCATATTTCATTTTTTTCTCATTGCCATGTAGTATTCCATTGTGTATATAAACCACAATTTCTTTATCCATTCATCAGTTGATGGACATTTAGGCTCTTTCCATAATTTGGCTATTGTTGAGAGTGCTGCTATAAACATTGGGGTACAAGTGCCCCTATGCATCAGTACTCCTGTATCCCTTGGATAAATTCCTAGCAGTGCTATTGCTGGGTCATAGGGTAGGTCTATTTTTAATTTTCTGAGGAACCTCCACACTGCTTTCCAGAGCGGCTGCACTAATTTGCATTCCCACCAACAGTGCAAGAGGGTTCCCGTTTCTCCACATCCTCTCCAGCATCTATAGTCTCCTGATTTGTTCATTTTGGCCACTCTGACTGGCGTGAGGTGATATCTGAGTGTGGTTTTGATTTGTATTTCCCTGATAAGGAGCGACGTTGAACATCTTTTCATGTGCCTGTTGGCCATCCGGATGTCTTCTTTAGAGAAGTGTCTATTCATGTTTTCTGCCCATTTCTTCACTGGGTTATTTGTTTTTCAGGTGTGGAGTTTGGTGAGCTCTTTATAGATTTTGGATACTAGCCCTTTGTCCGATGTGTCATTTGCAAATATCTTTTCCCATTCCGTTGGTTGCCTTTTAGTTTTGTTGGTTGTTTCCTTTGCTGTGCAGAACCTTTTTATCTTCATAAGGTCCCAGTAATTCACTTTTGCTTTTAATTCCCTTGCCTTTGGGGATGTGTCGAGTAAGAGATTGCTACGGCTGAGGTCAGAGAGGTCTTTTTCTGCTTTCTCCTCTAAGGTTTTGATGGTTTCCTGTCTCACATTCAGGTCCTTTATCCATTTTGAATTTATTTTTGTGAATGGTGTGAGAAAGTGGTCTAGTTTCAACCTTCTGCATGTTGCTGTCCAGTTCTCCCAGCACCATTTGTTAAAGAGACTGTCTCTTTTCCATTGGATGTTCTTTCCTGGTTTGTCAAAGATGAGTTGGCCATACGTTTGTGCGTCTAGTTCTGGGGTTTCTATTCTATTCCATTGGTCTATGTACCTGTTTTTATGCCAATACCATGCTGTCTTGATGATTACAGCTTTGTAGTAGAGGCTAAAGTCTGGGATTGTGATGCCTCCTGCTTTGGTCTTCTTCTTCAAAATTACTTTGGCTATTCGGGGCCTTTTGTGGTTCCATATGAATTTTAGGATTGCTTGTTCTAGTTTCGAGAAGAATGCCGGTGCGATTTTGATTGGGATTGCATTGAATGTGTAGATAGCTTTGGGTAGTATTGACATTTTGACAATATTTATTCTTCCAATCCATGAGCAGGGAATGTCTTTCCATTTCTTTAAATCTTCTTCAATTACCTGCATAAGCTTTCTATAGTTTTCAGCATACAGATCTTTTACATCTTTGGTTAGATTTATTCCTAGGTATTTTATGCTTCTTGGTGCAATTGTGAATGGGATCAGTTTCTTCATTTGTCTTTCTGTTGCTTCATTGTTAGTGTATAAGAATGCAACTGATTTCTGTACATTGATTTTGCATCCTGCAACTTTGCTGAATTCATGTATCAGTTCTAGCAGACTTTTGGTGGAGTCTATCGGATTTTCCATGTATAATATCATGTGATCTGCAAAAGGCGAAAGCTTGACTTCATCTTTGCCAATTTTGATGCCTTTGATTTCCTTTTGTTGTCTGATTGCTGATGCTAGAACTTCCAGCACTATGTTAAACAACAGCGGTGACAGTGGGCATCCCTGTCGTGTTCCTGATCTCAGGGAAAAAGCTCTCAGTCTCCCCGTTGAGGATGATGTTAGCTGTGGGCTTTTCATAAATGGCTTTTATGATGTTTAAGTATGTTCCTTCTATCCCGACTTTCTCAAGGGTTTTTATTAAGAAAGGGTGCTGGATTTTGTCAAAGGCCTTTTCTGCATCGATTGACAGGATCATATGGTTCTTCTCTTTTTTTTTTTTTTTGTTAATGTGATGTATCACGTTGATCGATTTGTGAATGTTGAACCAGCCCTGCATCCCAGGAATGAATCCCACTTGATCATGGTGAATAATTCTTTTTATATGCCATTGAATTCGATTTGCTAGTATCTTATTGAGAATTTTTGCATCCATATTCATCAGGGATATTGGCCTGTAGTTCTCTTTTTTTACTGGGTCTCTGTCTGGTTTAGGAATCAAAGTAATACTGGCTTCATAGAATGAGTCTGGAAGTTTTCCTTCCCTTTCTATTTCTTGGAATAGCTTGAGAAGGATAGGTATTATCTCTGCTTTAAACGTCTGGTAGAACTCCCCTGGGAAGCCATCTGGTCCTGGACTCTTATTTGTTGGGAGATTTTTGATAACCGATTCAATTTCTTCGCTGGTTATGGGTCTGTTCAAGCTTTCTATTTCCTCCTGATTGAGTTTTGGAAGAGTGTGGGTGTTTAGGAACTTGTCCATTTCTTCCAGGTTGTCCAATTTGTTGGCATATAATTTTTCATAGTATTCCCTGATAATTGTTTGTATCTCTGAGGGATTGGTTGTAATAAATCCATTTTCACTCATGATTTTATCTATTTGGGTCATCTCCCTTTTCTTTTTGAGAAGCCTGGCTAGAGGTTTGTCAATTTTGTTTATTTTTTCAAAAAACCAACTCTTGGTTTCGTTGATCTGCTCTACCATTTTTTTAGATTCTATATTGTTTATTTGTGCTCTGATCTTTATTATTTCTCTTCTTCTGCTGGGTTTAGGCTGCCTTTGCTGTTCTGCTTCTATTTCCTTTAGGTGTGCTGTTAGATTTTGTATTTGGCATTTTTCTTGTTTCTTGAGATAGGCCTGGATTGCAATGTATTTTCCTCTCAGGACTGCCTTCACTGCGTCCCAAAGCGTTTGGATTGTTGTATTTTCATTTTTGTTTGTTTCCATATATTTTTTAATTTCTTCTCTAATTGCCTGGTTGACCCACTCATTCTTTAGCAGGGTGTTCTTTAACCTCCATGCTTTTGGAGGTTTTCCAGACTTTTTCCTGTGGTTGATTTCAAGCTTCATAGCATTGTGGTCTGAAAGTATGCATGGTATAATTTCAATTCTTGTAAACTTATGAAGGGCTGTTTTGTGACCCAGTATATGATCTATCTTGGAGAATGTTCCATGTGCACTCGAGAAGAAAGTATATTCTGTTGCTTTGGGATGCAGAGTTCTAAATATATCTGTCAAGTCCATCTGATCCAATGTATCATTCAGGGCCCTTGTTTCTTTATTGACTGTGTGTCTAGATGATCTATCCATTTCTGTAAGTGGGGTGTTAAAGTCCCCTGCAATGACCACATTCTTATCAATAAGGTTGCTTATGTTTATGAGTAATTGTTTTATATATTTGGGGGCTCCAGTATTCGGCACATAGACATTTATAATTGTTAGCTCTTCCTGATGGATAGACCCTGTAATTATTATATAATGCCCTTCTTCATCTCTTGTTACAGTCTTTAATTTAAAGTCTAGTTTGTCTGATATAAGTATGGCTACTCCAGCTTTCTTTTGGCTTCCAGTAGCATGATAAATAGTTCTCCATCCCCTCACTCTCAATCTAAAGGTGTCCTCAGATCTCAAATGAGTCTCTTGTAGACAGCAAATAGATGGGTCTTGTTTTTTTATCCATTCTGATACCCTATGTCTTTTGGTTGGCGCATTTAATCCATTTACATTCAGTGTTATTATGGAAGGATACGGGTTTAGAGTCATTGTGATGTCTGTATGTTTTATGCTTGTAGCGATGTCTCTGGTACTTTGTCTCACAGGATCCCCCTTAGGATCTCTTGTAGGGCTGGTTTCGTGGTGACAAATTCCTTCAGTTTTTGTTTGTTTGGGAAGACCTTTATCTCTCCTTCTATTCTAAATGACAGACTTGCTGGATAAAGGATTCTCGGCTGCATATTTTTTCTGTTTAGCACACTGTAGATATCGTGCCAAGCCTTTCTGGCCTGCCAAGTTTCAAAGGAGAGATCAGTCACGAGTCTTATAGGTCTCCCTTTATATGTGAGGGCACGTTTATCCCTTGCTGCTTTCAGAATTCTCTCTTTATCCTTGTATTTTGCCAGTTTCACTATGATATGTCGTGCAGAAGATCGATTCAAGTTACGTCTGAAGGGAGTTCTCTGTGCCTCTTGGATTTCAATGCCTTTTTCCTTCCCCAGTTCAGGGAAGTTCTCAGCTATAATTTCTTCAAGTACCCCTTCAGCACCTTTCCATCTCTCTTCCTCCTCTGGGATACCAATTATGCGTATATTATTTCTTTTTAGTGTATCACTTAGTTCTCTAATTTTTCCCTCATACTCCTGGATTTTTTTATCTCTCTTTCCTCAGCTTCCTCTTTTTCCATAACTTTATCTTCTAGTTCACCTATTCTCTCCTCTGCCTCTTCAATCCGAGCTGTCGTCGTTTCCATTTTGTTTTGCATTTCGTTTAAAGCGCTTTTCAGCTCCTCGTGACTGTTCCTTAGTCCCTTGATCTCTGTAGCAAGAGATTCTCTGCTGTCCTCTATACTGTTTTCAAGCCCAGCGATTAATTTTATGACTATTATTCTAAATTCACTTTCTGTTATATTATTGAAATCCTTTTTGATCAGTTCATTAGCTGTTGTTATTTCCTGGAGATTCTTCTGAGGGGAATTCTTCCGTTTGGTCATTTTGGATAGTCCCTGGAGTGGTGCGGACCTGCAGGGCACTTCCCCTGTGCTGTGGTGTATAACTAGAGTTGGTGGGCGGGGCCACAGTCAGACCTGATGTCTGCCCCCAGTGCACCGCTGGGGCCACAGTCAGACTGGTGTGTGCCTTCTCTTCCCCTCTCCTAGGGGCGTGATTCACTGTGGGGTGGCGTGGCCCGTCTGGGCTACTTGCACACTGCCAGGCTTGTGGTGCTGGGGATCTGGTGTATTAGCTGGGGTGGGTAGGCAAGGTGCACGGGGCCAGGAGGGGCAGGCTTAGCTCGCTTCTCCTTAGGTGATCCACTTCAGGAGGGGCCCTGTGGCAGCGGGAGGGAGTCAGATCCGCTGCCGGAGGTTTGGCTCCACAGAAGCACAGAGTTGGGTGTTTGCGCGGAGTGGGCAAGTTCCCTGGCAGGAACTGGTTCTCTTTGGGATTTTGGCTGGGGGATGGGTGGGGGAGATGGCGCTGGCGAGCACCTTTGTTCCCTACCAAACTGAGCTCTGCTGTCCGGGTGCTCAGCAGCTCTCCCTCCCTTTGTCCTCCAGCCTTCCCGCTTTCCGAGCAGAGCTGTTAACTTATGACCTCCCAGACGCTAAGTCGCGCTTGCTGTCGGAACACAGTCCGTCAGGCCCCTCCGCTTTTGCCTGCCAGACTCGGGGGCTCTGCTTGGCTGGCGAGCCGCCCCTCCGCCCCGGCTCCCTCCCACCAGTCCGTGGAGCACGCACCACCTCGCCGCCCTTCCTACCCTCTTCCGTGGGCCTCTCATCTGCGCCTGGCTCCGGAGACTCCGTTCTGCTAATCCTCTGGCGGTTTTCTGGGTTATTTAGGCAGGTGTAGGTGGAATCTAAGTGATCAGCAGGACGCGCGGTGAGCCCAGCGTCCTCCTACGCTGCCATCTCCCTCTCCCCCAATGTGTAACCTATTTATCATAATCCTTACCTCCAGCTCATGTTTCTATCATTCCTCCCTCAAAAAGACTTGGGACTCAGCCTTGGGGCACTCCTTCCACTGTTCATATCTAGGTTCTACCTAACACAGCTACCAATCAGACAAACAATAAATACAAGCTATTGTTATAAAGATCAGTTAAATCATGTGTTATGTCTATGGATCAATAGTCTAAATAGCTATTGGAAGTAAGAGTAGTATTCAACACAATTATAGGATTCAGAATTAGTCTGAAATCTCTTTGGTGTCTCTCCGGCAGTCCCTAGCTATCTGGAGGTCAAAGAGGTGGACACACAGCATAATAACCCCCTTAAGATCTCTGTATAAAAACTACAATTCCTTATTCTGTTTTCTGTTTGTACTTTGATTCTGTTAGGCATATAGATATTTCTTTATTTTAATGCTGGCTAATAGGTTCTGACTAAAGCTAGGGACTGTAAACCTCTAATTAGCAAGCTTAGTGAAAAAGCTTTTTCTGATATAATGCTTATTTGCTCAAATGCTTCATTTTAAGTGGCACAGCAATTAGAATCTCCTTGATAAAAGTGAAGGCTGAGAATATTTTTTAAAACAATAAATCCAAACCCAGTTTTCGGAAAGGAAACTGGTTGTCAGATTGAAATCTGTGCTGTACCTTTTAATTCTATTGTTTTTCAGTAACCATAAAAAATACCTTTCTATATCATTCCTCAAAACTTCTTGTAACAAACTCCCAGAATTTAACACTATTGTCTGAGTAAGACTTTTATCAGTATCTAAGCTCTACTAATTAATTTATATGAAATGGTGTTCAAACTTGGGTTGTAGTACATCTATATATTTTAAAATGTCTTGTTTAAAAGCATTATCAGACTCTGTTGGCTTCTCAATCTCTTGGTTAAAGAATTAATAAAATCATTGACTCTTGCAAGATTTTTTGGTTTTAAATTTAGTGTTATATTTTTGTTTCTGTGAATGTTCTGAATATTCCAGGTGCTAGCACCCCTGGCACCTTCTCCCTGGATTATGTTTTTTTTTGTTTCTTTTTTTCCCCCAGTGGAAGTGAACTTTTCTGAATGCACTTAGAGACAAACCAAGTAAATGAAAGGGGATTTTACACTAAAATCACCTCAGAGGCCAGTAATACAGAGAAATCAGCCACAGAAGCATTTTCATTTCTCAACTAGCTATTGAGAAGAGAGTTTCACACTTAGGAAGGAAACTATTATCAATTTAATTAAACAAAGACATCCTTTAATACTCTGTTATCTTATATGTTCTCCATTTCCCTCTACCTGTGAAGAAAGAAAAGTCCACAGAATATGTGAAGAAATAATTTTTTTAATGTGGGTGATTTATTCCAAATATGGAAAAGAAAACTTGGACATGAAAACAATGCTGCCTATCCTAAAGTATCTATACGATTACCATTGGCAGGTTGCCAGGACCCCAAGGAGACTTGTAGATGTTTCTCTTTTGCCAGATGGCATGATATTGAGTTTTGTCCATGAAGGGTGAGGGAGGGGCACAGGAGGAGAAAGTGTGTTTCTCTGGCCAGGCTTCGGAAGGATGGATGGATTCTTTAGCACCCAGCTGCATGGGTGTCTTCTCTTGGCCTGGTATGGACAGCTTCTCTAGCCAGCTTTGTCAACACCAGTAGCTTCTTCAAATACCCATTGCCTTCAGCACGGGCAGCTTCTTCAGTATCAGGCTATTGCAGCATTGGCAGCATCTCCAGCACATGGGTTCCCTAACAGACGGCTTTTCTAGTGTCTGGCTTTAGCAGTGTGGATGGTTTTCTCCATTGCCTAGCTCCTGTGGCTTCTCCAGTGTCTGGCTCCCATGGTCCCCTGCTTCCTCTATACATGGCTCCTGTAACATTTTGGTCAGCAGCACCCAGTGGCCAGCAACTTCCCCTATATTCTTTCAGTGACTTCTCAGTGAAATGCCACCAGCTAGACACCTCTCCTTGAATGGCTTCTCCTGACACTCTCTTGGGAAGCTTTGCAGCAAGTTTTAAGGCATAGAAATTTCCTAAAGATAGTTTTACAAAATGATGGATTTTCAACAAGTTCTTCAATATCCAGTGAGTCACAGTTATGTCTTTTCCAACAAGGTCTGGATTTTAGTTCTGGTGCAGGGTTGGGAGCGTGCTACTTATCTCAGCCCTAGGGGTAGTGGCTACTCCTTATATCTGCTATTCCTGTATTCTTTCATTATTTTTACTTCTTACTAGCCAATTCTTTTTTTTTTTTTAATGTTTATTTTTATTTTTGAGAGAGAGAGAGAGAGACAGAGCATGAACAGGGGAGGGTCAGAGAGAGAGGGAGACACAGAATCCGAAGCAGGCTCCAGGCTCCGAGCTGTCAGCACAGAGCCAGATGTGGGGCTTGAACTCACGGACCACGAGATCATGACCTGAGCCGAAGTCTGATGCTCAACTGACTGAGCCACCCAGGCGCCCCACTAGCCAATTCTTTATTACCTCAATCTCCTCTTATAATTAATAAGCTTTCCTATATTAAACTTTCCCAGATCAAATTAGATTCTATCTTTTGATGGAATCTGATACCTTTACTAAGATATGTCTTGATGTTGACCATTCTGTGCTAGTTTTTCCAGAGATATGATGTGTTTTTTTCAGTTTGTAGATTTGCGTCTTTTTTTTTTTTTTTTAAGTTTATTTATTTTGAGAGAGAGAGAGAGGGAGAGAGAGAGAGAGGGAGAGAGAGAGAGGGAGAGAAAATGCTCTCTGCTGTCTGCTTGGAGCCTGATGTGGGGATTGGCCTTAAGAACTGTGAGAATCTCATGACCTGAGCCAAAATCAAGAGTTGGGCACTTAACCAACTTATTTTATTTTTGTAAAGTTCTTTTGCATGATACTTTTAATATTTTGCCATCCCCTTTATTTCCATTCTCTCAGGGGTATCAATTATATGTATGTTGGATTTCTTTTGCCTTCCATAGCCATCATTTTCTTTCTGATCTTTAATCATTTTCACTTTTTTTTTTTTAATAATTCTTTCAATCCTGCTCTCCATGTACCTGAGGTTTTCTTTTCTTTTCTTTTTTCTTTTCTTTTCTTTTCTTTTCTTTTCTTTTCTTTTCTTTCTTTTTTTTTCTTTCTTAATCACTCTTGTGGTTTTAATTTCTGGAATGGCTTTATATTTCTTTTGTGCATTTGCAAACTTATCTTTAATTCTGTTGTTTCATTATGTCTTCCTGACCTTGCATAATTCTGTTTTGAAGTCCTACTTTATAGAGGCATTTGTTTTACTAAATGTTTTATATCCATGGATTGCATTTGGTTACATTTTGCATCTTTTCTATTCCATGGCAACATTAATATGAATATTCTTTATCTGTCATTTGTTTTTCATGCTCCTTTACTCTATTTTTCTATTAACCTATCCATATAAATCTTGTACTGGCTCTTATTTAATTGTTATACATTTTTAAATGAATTGAATTTCCCCCAGACCAGGAAGTTCTACTTAATTTCCTTATAAAACAGGCTTGAGTGTGTACTCCTTTTATTAATCTTTATATCACCTCAGCCAACAGAGCCAAGTAACTTCAGATGTGCTCACATTACAGAATATATTTCTTCCACTTGTCCTCATCATGATACTGCTTGTCTAAATATGTGATTCCTCAGTTATCCCCTTCTTTCCTGCTTTTCTGTGGGCATGCCAGTAACTTTGAACACTATGATTTTTCAACTTTATCTGAGATTTGCAGATGTAGAAGTCTGTTTTTGAAAGCTTTCCATATTCCAAGTTACCTTTTGGTGAACTTAGCAACCCTTTTCTCATTTTGTATTTGGGGATAGGGTTTGCATTTCTGTTTCCTGCTCTTTTTTGGAATGACTTCCAGTGGTAAACAGGTCTGTCTTTAGGTTGATGTTTTAATATCTGAAGATTTGTTGGGATTTATAGACTAACCACTTTATGAAGACAACCAAAGTTTGTGTAGTGTGTACACTTAGTCTTTGGAACAAGTGCTGAACATTAATTTAAGCTCATTTTGACATAACATTAACTTAAAAAAACACAAATGTTCAGTTGTGATATGTTTCAGTTCATCATAGATACATGTGCCTAAGGAACAGTCTCTGTTCTGGTCTGTTGTCCACGTCTTGTGTTGTCTCAGTTATTCTGATATCTTTTGTGGGCTCCATAATAGTTTGTTCTGTGATGCTTGCACTGGGTTTTTGTTTTTTTATTTTAGATTCCTTACTATTTGCTGTCAGACCACAGACTGTGGTTCTGTCAGTAATTTCAAAGTTCATGCTAAAAAAAAAAAGACTTTTATTTTTATGGGATAAAAATTTTAGGTAGCTAATTCCCTGTTAATGTAGAAATAGATTTTGTGACTTGCTTGGCCCTTCAGTTTTCATTGTAGCCCAAGTTCTCTTTGCCTTGATTCTTCCTTCTCTCACTGGTGGCTGCATTTTTGTGTTCTACAATGACCTGCATTTTGTACTACAGTTGGGCCCTAGGGTCTGTATCAATGGGAAGATTCTTTAAGCCCCTCCTGGTTTAAAGTCACTTCCTGTTTGGTATATAAGTATGTGATCTTCCAACTTATAGCAAGAAGATGGTCCCCAAACATTATTGACCTCTTCTGCATTTCTAACAGAAGCTCAGGGAAGAGATTTTCATATTTAACTATTTCCTGCTGAATATTATATAGGTTATATTGCTTCTTTCAGGTATCAGCTGCATTCTAACAGAATCATTCTGGTGAAAGTTTTCAATATCAGAATGACTCTAGAAGTTGGAATTTTATCCTTTTCATCAGGTTAGTGGTGAGAATATTTTGAGAAGGATGGGAGTTTGTGTGTCATTTTATTAAACAAGTAGGTAGTCAGCCTCATCCATATATAAGTAGGGGGTACCAAAGTCAAAGGGCTGGGTTTTTCTTCCTTATGTTGATAGGGTATCAATGGACTGTGGGGGAATGTTCCATAAGAAAAGGAATAAAATAAAGTACAACAAGGAGAGACTACGGAAAAACCCAGTGAGTAGGTTCATTGTTGCCTAGCAGCAGTAATGACACTTCTAGCAAAGTCCAGTCCTTGGGCTTTATGGCCTCTGGAAGAGCTACAAAGGTACGACACTGAGAAGTAATTGAAAAGGCTATTTTAGAAAGAGGCCATTTTTATGTGTTCTTTTAGATACCTGACACAGAATGTAGGTTTAATAAATAGTACATAAAATGTTACCTCTAGGGAAAAATTACATTTTAGATCTCCATTTGCCCTGTCACAGAACAGAATGTGAAACTAAGGCAAGAGAGATAGGGATTTATACAGTAGTCCCAGCTGTACATTTACCATGGTGCTGGAGTATTAATGGTAAATATATTCTGTTGGGGGGGCGGAATCAGAACAGTCCTCTCCGAGATAATTTTCAGACTTTTACCAATTTTCTGTTTGAACTCTTTAAGAGTGTATGCATGGTCTATGGATAATTATGGAGATGAAGAAGAAACTGAGGTTTAAAATACTAGAGGATTAGAGTTCAGTAGTTTATTAGGTCAGTAGCACCTAGAATACTATACATAAAATGATTTCCAGACATGAAACCTGTTCTTTTGTATAAGACAGAACACATCTAATGAGGAGCAGATCTAACTGTTACCTCCGGATGAATGTGGCTGCATAATTCATAGGGCATAGTGCAAAATGAAAATGCAGAGGCCATTGGAAGAGTCACAGTCCAGCTATAAACTAGGTGTGGGGTTCTTCTAACTGCAGGGCACTATGTAACCAAATAGGTTTCATGGACATGGAGCCTGCCCTTCCTTTAGTGGTGCTTGCTCAGAGTGCCAAGGAGGTATTCTAATCCTCCAGATATCTATCCATCTTCCTTCCTATTCTACAACTGGTGTCTGCCAGCCTGTCTTCTCCCTGGTGAGATACAGTTGCCCCTAAGTTATCAGTCACTGTAATTTCCATCATTGTGAGTTGTAGATGCTCACAATGGATTTGATAAATAGTAGGATAGAAAGAAACCAAGGATGGGAGAGAGATGACACATGGGAGGCCATGAGGCTGCCAGGGAATGGCATGAGGATATTGAGTACCTGTGGGCAAAGAGGTGCCCAAGGTGGCATCCCTGAAATGGCCCATTATGAATGGGTTGAAGAAAAAGGTTTTATGTTTCTCTGTTTCACATGAGATTTATATCAGGGTAGTCCTACAGATTGAGAAGATGGTGGCGGACTAAACTGATCTTGATGAGTTGGGGTGTCTGTATGCTTGTGCTAAGGAGTGTAAAATTGAAGGCATTAAGGATAAAAGGAACCACTCCTCTAGCCTGCAAATGCTAGGTTCTTTTTTTATGCCTCAGCAGATTCCGCAGCAGTTTACTCTCTTATGCCTGGAAGCTTCAAATCTAGTTTCTGAAAAAAAGTTTTCATCCTGTCTTATAATACACCTGCTCATTCCTTCAAAGCAGAGGTTGGATATTTTCAATGTGGGAAAACAGGGAACAATCTAAACTTGCATAATGAAATACCAACTTTCCATATACCTATGTGGTACACAAATCATTTTGCTTTCTTCTATTAACATATAGAAGGGCAGCGTTATCAGTTACCTATTATCACTATAATGCTGTATAACAAGCAAACACCCCCCCACACACCCAGTAATTTATAACAATAAGCATTTATTTAGCTTATAAATCTGTGGTGTTCCCTGGCTTGGGCTGGGCTTTGCAGGGCTTGCTCAGGTGTCTGTGGTTGTCTACACAGGGCAACTAGGCAACTTTTGTTTTTGGTTAGGCTTACTACCATGATGGGGCATGAACAGGCTGTTGGTCAATTCTTGTTCCATTGGATGACTTGACTTCACTCCATATGTCTATTGTCCTCTGGTAGGCTAGCCTGGGCATGTTTTCATGGCAATGGCAGAGGGCAAGAGGTGGTCAGAGTCATAAAAATGTTTTTTCAAGCTTCTGTTTGCATCACATCTGTTAATATCTCATTGGCACAAGCAGGTTGCAAGACCAGCCTACATTCAAAGGATAATAAAGTGGATTCTGACTTTTAGGAAGTAGAACTGCAAAGATATATGGCAAAAGATGTGGATAAATGGTGAAGTGAAGAACTCACAAGTGAAGAATACAACCAATTTACAACAGTTGGTAATTTGGACACTTACCAGTGACTCTAATAATCTATCAAAAGTCTTGCTAAGTATTGTTATTTAGATTAAAAGGACATACTAAGTTTCTGTCCTTTATATTATTTAAGCTTTACCACTGAATCAAGTTGGATCACTCAGAAAATTTTGTACCTATATACCAGTTGTTAATTATTGTCTCTCAGCCCCAATTCACCATTCTGTACCTTGCTTTGTGAAACTGGAACTGAATCCTGTTAATATTTCTCCTTTGCCAGCTGGCTTGATGTTAATCTTTGTTACTACAGGGTGCTCCAGTGACCTTGTCGAGGTGATGGTGGCAGGAAGGCACTTCCCTTCCAACTTCCAATACTCATTTCTTTTTATTGATTGTGGAAGTCAACAGATCAGTGTGCAGATGGCCTAATGGGTCTCTCTTCAGTGGCCTTCATGGACTAGCCCCTGCCTCCTACCTAGCAGCTGTTTCAGTGGCAGCTCTGGCCACACCTTCTGGTAGCTATCTCCCTACCTGGCTGCGATATTTATACACACCGATTGCAAATGTGCTCTGGCAAGTTTCTTCTCCTCTGACTATATAGTCCTGTAGTAGTTCTGCACATTTCAAAGTACTTAGTTCTTCACTGCATGCATCCTCTTAGCCTAGTAGTTGCTTTTCTGCAAGTGCTACTTCTGAACCCTTAGAACAAGTGTTGATAAACTATGACCAAAATAAGGTGCTGCCACTGCATACTTATCAAATTAGCTAACAGTTCAGAATTATGATACCTAATTATGGGAAAGTTGTGAAGAAGCAAGTATTCTAATGCAATGTTAGAATGAGTATACTAACTTTTGGGAAGTCAATATGAAATATATATAATTATATATTCAATGTGTAAAAAAACCCTAAAATGTACACATACTTCTTTTTTTTAAGTTATTTATTTATTTATTTATTTATTTATTTATTTATTTAGAGAGGGAGAGATAGTGTGAGCAGGGGAGGAGAAGAGAGACAGAGAGAGAGAGAGAGAGAGAGAGAGAGAGAAAATATCCCAAGCAGGCTCCACACTCAGCATGGAGCCTGATGCAGGGCTCGACCTCATGAACTGTGAGATCATGACAGCTGATACAAGATTCAAATGCCTAAATGATTGAGCTACACAGGCATCCCTCCACATACTTCTTAGCTCAAAAGTATATAAAATAATGAAATATGTATAAAGACTTACATATAGATGTGTTTATTGTAGTTCTGCTTACAATAGTAAAAACTGGGAAAGCTTTAAATGTCCAACAGTTGAGACTGACTGAATAAATTGTAGAATATCCATGAATTACATTACTCTACATTCATGTTGGAAAATTATGTTTATTAACATGGAAAAATCATAATTGTATTTTAATTCATGTGTTTGTAACAAAATATATTTTAGGAAGTTTAAAAGAAAGAATAATCTGTTGGGATTGGGTAGATTTTGATGTCTTCTTCCCTTTGTTCTTAAATTTTTCAGATTTAGACATTTTTTTAAGCTCCCTGTTTAAATCCTATATTACTGGGCCACTCATGAAAACCTACCTTTCCTTAATGCTTAAGAAGGCTTTTCATCTTCTCTAACTCAATATGTGGTCCCTATTTAATATGTGTTTGTATCCATTGTATCAATCTGGCTATGGGGTAGAATCCCAGCTATCCCGTCTTGGTATTGAGTTTTCACTAAAGCTTGGCTTTAGTGTTTTGGGGAAGATGCTAAACCTCACTAGATGCCAAGGGTTCACAAGAAGATGAAAGGTGATGTTCAGACACAAGCATCTCCAAATTGGGTATGAAGTTTCCTGACTCCTTTAATTTCTTCTGATAAAGATTCTATCCCTGTCATATAATCTAAAATATAGAGTTATAGGAGCAGAGGTTGTGTGGACAAGGCTTGGGAAAATCTGGAAATGTTATCCTATGAGAAGTGATTTCATGATATACATGTATGCCATGGTCAAAAAAGACATACCTTGGGATTGACGGTGGTGTCATTGCTTGCCTTATGAAGCCACAATTGAATCAGGAGGACAGTAACATCTCTTAAATGTCATCATCTCAGTGACCACAGAGGCCACACCTACTAAGGGAGAGATCTAGTATGGGTGATGGTAGGTACTATCTAAAGAAGGCTTGAAGAGGCCCCTATAAGTGATAAAATTATGGATTTTTTCCTTTGTGTGTGAATTTTTTCCTACAATAAATCAGTAGTGTTTGCATAGGTATTAATAATAATATAAGTAATAAAAAGTTGTTTGGAGTTAAAACAGCATCAATACAAAGGAATAACTTTGAGGTAGAATTTCATATGTTCTGACTTTCCCTTCCTTCCATAAACCACAGTGCTTAACTGACTACCCTCTACAGACAAGGACAGTGTTTATGAGTATGACAGGCAAAACAGTATACAGTCCTGAAAAATAATTGTTTTATCCTTGAACCCTCAGGGACACTGCATTACACAATTCTAAGGGTCACTCCTCACATGTCTTTCATGTGAATGATGCCCCATGGAATTGAAATGTAGAGCTGCTGTGCTCTCCCTTATATTTATTTACTTCTAAGCTTACTTATTTATGTTGTTTAGAATAATAAGTCCTAGGGGATACTCTAGATTGCTTTGTAATTTAATGTGTTAAGTCATTTTCTCAAAAAGATTTATTAACTTTGACACTTGACCTTCTGTCCAAGTAGAACATTTTACTTCTCTGAACCATTTTTTCAATTCTTGTAAAAGGTCAGGGTCCTTTATTTGATATCTTACAAACTGAGACTTCTGGAATTAAGCTAGGGGAGACTCATTAATCAATTTAAAAAATTTTAAAATTATTGATATATGTGGTAGGCTCTAATGTCTTTTAGACATTAGACATTAGACATTTTAAATACTTTAAACTGAAAATTTTAGTTAGATAGCTGGCATATCTTTGGGCAAAGTATTTAAAATACTCTCATGTTATATTTTTTCAGTTCAAGTCCATGAAGTTTTTTTTTTAATTTTAGAGAGAAAGAGAGAGAGAGAGAACGTGAGCAATGGAGAAGGGCAAAAGGAGAGAGAGAGGGAATCCTAAGCAGGCTCCATGCTCAGTGTGGAGCCTGACATGGGGCTCGATCGCACGACTTTGAGATCATGACCTGAACTGAAATCAAGAGTTGGACACTCAAACTTAAAAATTCGTCCCCATTAATTGCGGTGCCTGGGTGGCTAAGTTGGTTAAACATCCAACTTCAACTCAGGTCATGATCTCATGGTTTGTGAGTTCAAGTCCCATGTCAGGCTCTGTCTGACAGCTCGGGGCCTGAAGCCTGTTTCAGATTCTGTGTCTCCCTCTCTCTCTTCCCTTCCCCTGCTTGGACTCTGTCTCTCTCTGTCTAAAAAATAAACATAAATAAAAAGAAATTTCCAAGAACATTTGATATTGCCATTTTTATTAATCAGTAATTATCTTGTGATTTTGATTTGCATTTTCCTGAAGACTGATAAAGAGTAAATACCCTTTTATATGTTCCCTGGCTATTTGCATGTCATATTGTAAAGGGTAAAATTTTATCTGTTTTGAAAACTTTCATTCTGTTGAGTTGTATGAATTTGTGGTGCATTTGTGTTATGTCAACTTACCTAAGCTGGAACTACTATCCCAAGGATTCCCTGACCTACATAGTTCTGATGAGTGTGGGCCACAAGAGGGCATTTGCACAGAATTTGGGATACATATGTGAGAAAACAGTCATCTTCTTTTTATCTGTGGAAGGTTGGAGCAAAGCAGGTGGCACATTGGTTCTTGTTTACTAGTTCCCTTGCTGACATGATACAGCAACTGACTTGTAGCTCCTTTTGTCCAGCCAGGCTTCTCTTTACTTGGCCCTGAATCCTGGGCTAGGTGCACATTTGTCTCCTAATACTGGTTGAATTATGTCCCTTCAAAAGATATGTTGGAGTCCAAATCTTCAATACCTCAATGTGGCCTTATTTGGAGATAGGGTCTTTACAGAGGTAATCAAGGCTAAAATGAGGTCATTAGGGTGGGTGGTAATCCAACACCACTGGTATTCTTATAAAAAAAGGAGGATTTGGACACAAAGACAGACACGTACATTGCAGGGAGAACACCACGTGAACATGAAAGCAGAGACTGAAGTGGTTCAGCAGAAGCCAATGAACACCAAGGATTGCCAGCAAACCACCAGAAACTAAGAAGCTAAGATCTGAGAGGCATGGAACAGATTCTCTCTCAACCCTCAGAAGGAGCCAACTGTGCTGACACTTTGATCTCTGACTTCTAACCTCTGGAACTAGGACAACAAATTTCTTTTCTAAGCCACCCAGTTTTTAGTACTTGTTATAGCAGCTCTAGCAAATTAATAGTTGGAAGCTTGAAGGTGGTGAGAGATTTACAAGGGTTCCAGTCTGTCCTTGGGGATTCTAACCCAAACTTGCACATTCCTTTGTCTTTGCTTCCTTCATTTCACATCTGACTTTTCTTCCATACACGCATGCACACACACCCTTCCTAGTGGTTCTGTTTCTTTGATAAAGCCTTGAATAACAGAATTCTTCATATACTTTTCATAGCAGTTGTTAATCAAGTGTATATTTGGGGAAGATTCCACCGCCCCCCCCTCAGTCTGTGTTCTTTTCATTTTCATAATGGTGTTTGTGAATAGCAACCATTCTTAATTTTGATGAATAAAATTTATTATTTTTTTGAATTTAGAGTTAGTGATTTTTTTTTTTTTTTTGGCCTGATCTGAGAAATCTTTGCTCCAAAGTCATGAGATGTTCTCCTACATTTTTTGAGCATGGTATGCGGTAGTGGTCAGAATTTTTTTTTTCTTATGGAGATTCAGTTGTTCCAGTACTATTTATTAAAATGAACTTTCTTTCTTTCTTGAACTGCCCTAGTTTGTTTGTTGAAAATCAGTTGACCATTTTTAGGTGGGTGTATAGCTGGATTCTGTTCTGTTCATTTGATTTACTTGTGTATCTTTAGACCAGGATCACATTGTAATTACTATGATAGCTTTGTAGTAAACCTTGAAATCAGGGATTATAAATCTCCCAACTTTGTTCTTTTTCAAAACTGTTTTGACTATTCTAGATTCTTTTAATTTACATATAAATATGGAATGAGCTTGTAAATTTCTTTAAAAAGTCTTCCTGGTATTTTGATTGGGATTGAATTGGATATATAGATAAATATATGAAAATATTGATATCTTAATAATGTTGAGTTTTCCAATCTATGAATATGGCATATATTTCCATTTATTTAGGCCTTCCTTTAATTCTCTCAGGGAATATCTAGTTTCCAATGTAGAGGGTTCATACATTTTTCATTAAATTTATTCTTAAGCATTTTAGGCTATTATCAGTAGTATTTTAAACTGTTTTCTAATTGTTTGTTGCTAGCATATACAAATATAATTTATTTTTATATACTGAACTTGAATCCAACAATCTTGCTAAATTCAATTGTTAGTTCTAATTATTAAAAATAGGTTCCTGGATAAAATCTAGAACACTGACAGTACTAAATACCAGCAAGGATGTGGAACAACAGTAAATCTCAATTCTCATTCATTGCTGGTAGAAAGACAAAATGGTACAGCCTCTTTAGAATACAGTTTGACATATCTTTACAAAGCTAAATACAGGCTTAATATGTGATACAGAAATCATGTTTCTAGATGTTTACCCCAAACCTGCAGATGAATGTCTGTAGCAACTTTATTTGGAATCACCAAAAACTGGAAGCAGGCAAGATGCATTTCTTTTTTTTTTTTTTTAATGTTTATTCACTTTTTGATAGAGAGACAGAGCATGAGTGGGGGAGAGGCAGAGAGAGGGAGACACAGAATCTGAAGCAAGCTCTAGGCTCTGAACTGACAGCACAGAGCCTGATGCAGGGCTTGAACCCATGGACCATGAGATCATGACCCGAGCTGAAGTCAGATGCTTAACCGACTGAGCCACCCAGGCACCCCTGCCAAGATGCATTTCCATAGATTACTGGATAGACAAACTTTGACACATCCATACAATAGAGTATTATTTAGCAGTAAAAAGAAAACCATGAAAAGATGTGGAGGAAACTTAAATGCATAGTACTAAGTGAAAGATGTCAATCTGTATAGGCTGTATTCTATGATTATAACTATGTGACATTCTAGAGAAAGCAAAATTATGGAGACAGTAAAAAAATTAGTGGGAGGATTTTGTGAGAGAGAAGGATGAATAAGTGGAACACAGAGTATTTTTAGTGTAAAATTATTTTGTATGGTATTGTGCTGGTGTATACACAACATTACGTATTTGTCAAAACCCATAGAATTGTACAACACAAAGGGTGAAGTATATCAATATCAGTTCAACAAGTTATAACAAATGGACCACACAAATTCAAGAAGTTAATAATAGGGTAACTATTAAAAAACATTCTGTTTTTTTTTAACTGTGTTTTAGCCCTTACCAAGGGTCATATACTGTGAAATAGAAGTGGTGAAAGCATGCACTTTGTTACTGATCTTAGAAGAGAATTGTTCAATATCTTTCTCTTTTACTATGGTAATGTAGATTGCATTAATTAGATTTACCCATGTTAAATCTTGCATTCCTAGCGTAAGGATCCCTTAGTCATATCTTATTATCCTTTTTATATATTGCTGGATTTAATTTTCTACTACTTTGTTGAGGATTTCTGTGTGCATGTTCATAAGCATTTTTTTCTCTTTTTTCCCTGTTTTTAATTTGAATTCCAGTTAGTTAACATACAGTGTAATATTAGTTTCAAGTGTACAATTTAGTGATTCAACACCTACATAGAACACCCAGGGCTCATCACAAGTGCCCTCCTTAATGCCCATCACTCATTTAATCTATCCCCCACCCACCTCTCCTCTGGTAACCATGAGTTTGTTCTCTATAGTTAAGAGTCTATTTCTTGATTTCTCTCTCTCTCTCTTTTATCCCTCTTTGCTTGTTTGTTTTTTTTTTCCTTAAATTTCACATATGAGTGAAATCATATGGTATTTGTCTTTTTCTGACTTATTTTGCTTAGCATACTATTCTCTAGCTCCATCCACATCATTGCAAATGGCAAGATTTTATTCTTTTTTTTTTAAATTTTATTCATTTGAGAGAGAGAGTGAGTGAGCATGAGTGGGGGAGGAGCAGAGAGAGAGGGAGGGAGACAATCCCAAGCCGGCTCTCTGCACTGCCAGAGCAGAGCCTGACCCAGGGCTTGAACCCATGAAACCATGAGATCATGACCTGAGCCCAAACCAAGAGTCAGGTGCTCAACTGACCAAGCCACCCAGATATCCTTCTTTTTAAAAAACTTCATTTATTTTGAGAGAGAGAGAGAGAGAGAGAGAGAGCGAGAGCGAGAGAGCAGGCGATGGGCAGAGAGAGAGAGAGAAGGAGAGAGAGAATCCCAATCAGGCTCCATGGTGAGCCACCCAGGTGCCCCTGGCAATATTTCATTCTTTTTGATGTCTGTGTAATGTTCCATTGTGTATATGTGCCACATCTTCTTTATCCATTTATCAGTCAGTGGACATTTGGGGTTTTTCCATAATTTGGCTACTGTTGATAATGCCACTATAAACACTGGGGTGCATGTATTCCTTTAAGTTAGTATTTATGTATTTTGGGGGTAAATATCTACTGATGCAATTGCTGGATTGTAAGGTAGTTCTATTTTTAACTTTTTGAGGAAACGTCATACTGTTTTCTAGTGTGGCTGCACCAATTTGTATTCCCACCAAGAGTGTAAGAGTGTTACCCTTTCTCTGCATCCTTGCCAACACCTGTTGTTTCTTGTGTTATTAATTTAATTCTGTCCATTTTTAAACTGGATTACTGGATTATTTGATTTTTTGGGTGTTGAGTTTTGTAAGTTCTTTATATATTTTAGATACTAACCCTTTATCAATATGTCACTTACAAATATATTCTCCCATTGTGTAGGTTGCCTTTTAATTTTGTTGTTTCTTGTTATGAAGCATTTTGAACTGCAAGTTTTTTTTTTTTTTCCCGTATAATGTTCTTGTCCAGTTTTAGATTCAGGATTATTTTAACCTCATAAAACAAGTTTGGAAGTAGTTCCTCCTTCTAGGTTACTTGAAAGAGATTGAATAATATTGATTTTATTTCTTCCTTAATGTTTGATAGAATTCACCAGTGAAGTAATTCTGGACTGAAGTTTTCTTTGTGGGAAATAATTACAAATCCAATTACCTTCTGTGGTTATTTTGACTTTGTTTTTGTTTTGTTTTGTTTTTGTGTGTGCATGTGTCGTGTTTTTCTAAAAGAGTTTTCATCTAGTTTCTTGTAAGTTTTTGTATCTATTGGCAGGAAATTGTTCATAATATTTATTTACTACCCTTTTAATGTCTATGGCTTTAATTATGAAGTCTCTTCTTTCATTCCTGATAGGTGCAGCTATCATCCTGATGTGGTACAGCTTATGGAAGCTTTGTTCATTGGTGAGTGGCTGTTTTTATATAACTGGTCATTTTAATATGGACCAAACTTGCTTTACATAATTATGTCTCAGTCCTTGTTTAAATCAGAAGTGAGATGTTCAAGAAAAGTGAGAGTTGCACCTTTGTCAAATATTAGAGAAATAACCTGGGTTCCATAAGTATGGGGGGCATGCAATACAGACCTTAGCAAGGCTATAGCTACAAGTGGCGGGGCTGGAGGGTATGTCATTAAATTCTGACCACAGCATCAGTAACAGAGTTCAGGTCTATGATTCACAGCTTTTGCAGCTCAATCTTGAATTATACAGGCTCTGGCTTTAGCAGTTTATTTGGGCCAAGTGGGGCCCCAGAGGCTTAGGAAGAATGTGCAGCTGAAGCATTTGGGAAGAGTTTTCCCCCTTTTAATATATAAGATTTTCAGATTAAGCCCTAGCGAAATTTTTTAAGTTTATTTATTTTGAGAGAGAGAGAGAAAGAGAGAGAGGTAAAGTTAGAGGGAGAGAGAGAATCCCAAGCAGGCTCCACCCTGGCAGCACAGAGCCCAACATGGGGCCTGATCTCACGCACCATGAGATCATGCCTGAGCCAGAATCAAGAGTTGACTGCTTAACCAACTGAGCCATCCAAGTGCCCCTAAGCCCTGGCGAAATTATGTGATGCTTGTTCTACAAAAGTTTACAGGCCAGGACTTAAAACTAAATTAAGTTTCATGAGTGGCTCAGAACATTGATGTATGTCTTTCCAGCAGCCTGAGGTAGGCAGAGAAGACAGGTGGCTTCAAGTCTGTTCTTTTTGTGTTGTTTTCAAATGCAATCTGGTCCAAGCAAGATCCTGTGGAAACACTGACTGCTTGTGTTGTGTGTGACTTGTCCACAGGCTTGTAAGGGATATTCCTCTCATCATGACACCTCAGTTGGCTCTGGGTTTAATTACATAAGCACTGACCATGCCTTTAGAATTTCACATAAACTGCGGTTTCATCCATAAGTGTAGGTTTTAATAATAAACAAGCGACATCAAGGTTTCTGGTTCTTCTGAAGATGAATGGGCCAGGGTGGTTGGCTTGCTCCACAAATCAACCTTGGAGAAACTGCGGAATCAAGAGATAGAAATGGATTCAAGGAACCAACAACGTAACAGTCCATGGAGAAATTCTTAGGAGACTGAAGTCTGTATTCACCCACTTTATATATAAAAGGTAGATGGCTGCAGCCCAGGGTGGAGGGTGACAGTAAGAGGATCTGTTGGAGGAATACAATGGATAAGATAAACAACAGAAATCTGTGGAAGGTGATTATGCAGCCTAAACAAATGTGGGTAGACAGGCCTAAACAGTTTCATAGAGAGGCAGAGGCTACTGCAGAGGGGTCATAGGGGAAATGCAAATGAAGAGGTTTTGAATGTGACAAAAGTCACCTCAAATAAGACCCAGTGACTAGGGCTGATACCACTGTAAATTTCCAAATTTTATAAAAACACAGTAATAACTCAAATCTGGCTGAAAAGTAGGTAAATTTTCTCTCCAGATATAATAAACATAGTATCATTATTATTATTATTATGAGATTTAAATGAAAAGATGCAACTAAAGTGCTTAGCCCAGAACTAGCAAAATAGTGCTCAATAATTGCTTACTAATTATTGCTATTTACTATTATTTTCACAATCAGTTTAAGGTGTAAGGTGCTCCTTGGGTGGCCAATTGAAGTCATTTGAATAAAACTATACTTTGCCCTCTTTTTCTTTAATATGAGTATCAAAAGAAAAGGTCTTATTATGAGGCAAGAAGAAATATGTATCAATGAAAAGGATATATTCTTTCTCTTTTTTTTTAAGTTTATTTACTTATTTTGAGAGAGACAGACACAATGTGAGCAGGAGAGGGGCAGAGAGAGAGGGAGAGAGACAATCCCAAGCAGGCTCTGCACTGCCAGTGGAGAGCTCAACATGGGGCTCGAACTCACGAACTGTGATACTATGACCTGAGCTGAAACCAAGAGTTGGATGCTTAACCGACTTAGCCACCCTGGCGCCCTGAAAAAGATTTATTCTTATATAGAAATCTATGAACCCACATCCAGATGTACCCAAGAAATCCTTTTGAGGAATGGACACAAATGATACCATTAGAGAGTATTAGAGACTGCTTGGGCAAATGACCATGTGTGATGTATTCTTTTATATATATATAAAGTTTATTTGTTTTTGAGAGAGAGAGAGATAGAGGAGGAGAAGCAGAGAGAGAGGGAGGGAGAATCTCACTAGGTTCCACACTGTCAGTGCAGAGCCCAATGTGGGGATTGAACTCACTTACCATGAGATCATGACCTGAGCCGAAATGAAGAGTCACATGCTTAACTGACTGAGCCACCCAGATACCCCAAAGTGTGATGTAATCTTGAAACAGATCACAAAAATTGCACAGAGGCAAGAGATAAAGAAGACAGGACTTTTCCTTATCTGGAAATTTATTAGTTGGCTTATTTAGTTAAAATCAGACACCACATCAGACCATTCATTTTTAATAGGTGTGAGAGTAATAAAGTGAATTCCTTTGCTGGTCCTAGTTCTGGCTGGGAAGGAGCTATTAGTTGATGACATGGAAGTGATTGAAACCTTGAGATAAGGCAACTTTTTATTATGCCAGCTTAAGAAAACTACAGAACAGTAATGAGTGATAAAACAAATACCCATATGTTTATCACCAGGATTTACTAACCACTCACATTTTTCCTAGGAGTCTGTCCTTTCTCTGGTTTTCTAATACTGTCAGATGCCAATATGGAAAATATTAAGATAGTAATAACAGTTTGATGAGTCAAAAGTAAAGGAATGGAGCAATTATGAGGGTAGTACTGCCTCCTGGTTTTAATTATGCCTAGTGTTCATTTTTGCAATTCTGTTGCCCATTGTGGGTGCATTCCCTTCCAAGTTTTTCATGAGCAGTCTTCATGTTTGTGATTTCCCTTTGAAACAAGTGCATGGCCATTTACTCTCAGTGGGATGCACAATTTCTCAATATAGAGAAGAGGTCATTTCAATGAAATGCTTCACATCTGAGGACCCTGTACAGAGAAAAGGAAAGAAATCAACAATCTGTTTTTTACTGATATGGAAAGTAATGATTCTGAGAAATATCTCTGTATATAAAATACAATGGTAGAGTGACTTCTATTTCAAAATAAATCTTGAATTTGTAAATAAAATAGTACTTCACCTTTATATTATGTTATTAATTCCATTCCTTTCAAGAGCTCAGATTTTTTTCAAATTTATTTCTCCATTTATTTTAATCATAACTCTGTGATGTAGATAAGAAGATGTAGATATAATTTAATGATTAACATTTTAAAGAGAAAATATATCTTTTGGAAGTTTTATTTGAAAGTTCAGAAAATGTATTTCATTTTCCCTTGCCACGAATTGTGAAGACTATAAAATATATCAAAATGTATATAGTGTAAGTATCCATTTTTGCTTGAAAATTTATATTATCAATGTTTATAATAGAGACTAGAAAAATGGAACACATAAAAATACTATATGCTTTCTTTTATGACTATAGATGGGTGTCATTTGTCACTCTACATCTGAAAGCCATGAATTTGTCTATAGCAAATCCTGAAAGAATGAAATCAGCTTAAGTATATACCCTGGTAAAAGTAGTACAGAGAGAAGAATGTTAGCAGGCTTGAAGAAGTCCTTTTAGATACAAGTAAGAAAGATCATAAAGGTGCTTAAGAAAATAATCTAATAATTTTCTGACAGCTCAGTTCCATGACCCTGCACATGGAATTCTCATTGAAATGTTTGAAATCATATCTTTCACTGAAGAATATATACTCAAGTATTATTAGGTCTAGTCAATTCTTATAGAGATTATAGATAATTTTATTTACTTATATTTCTGTCATTTTTTGCGAATTTTTATGCTTTAATATTAAGAAAGAGAAGAAATACATGTTTTTAAAATGAAACAATGTCTCTGTGAGCTTTTAGAAATTTACTTGTAAGAAGAATCTAACCCAAATAGTATGTTTATTCAACTATGATATTAAAGAAAATAAAGATTCTTTGTTGTACATTTAAGTTATTGCCCTTATAATTCTTGTGTGTTTATTAAGTAATCTCTATACTATTACACTTTAATATATGTTGTGGGGAGGAAATAAAAAAGAATGACAAATCATGGAACTTTATTATAATGACCACATCATTCTTAATAGATAAAACATATGCACACTAAAAATCAGAATAATCAAATGCTAAACTGCCTTACTGAGAGTACAGAGGATGGAGAGATCAGGCTGAAGCAGCCTGAGATTTTGTGAAAAACATAAGATTTAATCTTGGCTTTGAAAAAAAATATGATTAAGGAGCCTTGAAAGTCAGGACATCGAGAAACTAATTTTTTATGTGCTGGGCAATAGAGATTCACTAGTCTTGATGAAGCAAATTCTGGGGGCAATTCTGTCTTAGCAGAATTAATCTGGATGTTCTCTGTTGAATAGGGGGTGAGACTGGGAGAAGAGTGCCAGAAGAGACTGGTTATCCCTGATTTCCCTTCTCTCTCCCAGGGATTTTCCTTTATCTCCAGCAGGAGAAACTTGGGATTTTTAGTGAGGTACATGGCCATCCATTTCCCAGCTTTCTTTTTACTTAACTGTGGCTATGTGATGTGTTCTAGCCTAGGGGTTGTGAGGGAAAATGATGTGATACTTCCAAAGATATGTTCTTAAAGGAAGGGGCTATACTGTTTGTGCTCCCTACTTTTTTTTTATTTTCTAGTAAGACTATATTTATTCAATACCCTAGTAAAAGTTTTGATTATAAGGATCCAACAGTATAAAACAATCCAAAACAGATTTGTAGATTTCTAATATATTTATACAAAGTGCATGACTACATACAGTACATCCTATAGGCAAAGAGGTGAAAGGGGAAAAAGAAGACTGTGGTTGAGGTCTAGTAATAAATGAATAAATATAGTAGAAATTATCAATATTATAGTATAATCTACTACCGATACTGTAGCCAAAATGTATTAAAAAAAACCCTTTCAAAATAACAAAAGAAAGGTGATAATGGCTGGGACTCTTGTAATACACCTCAAAGGCTATGAGAGAGCCAATCCAACTCACTGTGTAGTCTGTGCATATGGTGGCTTACAGTTTTTGCCATAAGGGAGAAATATAAAATTTTAAATTTAGATTAACAACTATAAAACTATAGGGTGTCCATAAAAAGTGGCTCACTCATTTTTGTTATTTATATTATCCAATTTTAGAAATCTTGTTTTAAAAATAAGCACTGAGTCATGTTATTTTAAGATAGGCAAATGATCCTCCCTCATTATGAAAAGTCTGAACTGGTGATATGTTTTTCCTGAACATTTAGAAAATATGTGCCCCCTACTTCTATCCTGCTGTTTTGTAAGAGAGAAATGATCTATCTTTTCAAAGGTACATTAACTCAGGTTTCTACTTCATGCAGCTAAACCTATATCCTGATTAATTTAAAATTTGGTATGTGCAAGTGGAGTACTACTGCACAAACAGAAACTTAAATAGGTGCATTTGGTTTCAAGGATATAGATGTTGCAGAATGTAAAAAGGGCGACTTTTTTTTTTTTTTTTTTAAATGGTGTAGCAAAATGGTGGCAAGTATACCTCTGATACCTGGACTGGCAGATTATGGGCCAAGTGAGCCAATAACTCTCCAGGGAAAATGGAGGGAAAAATTCAGTGTCTGTTGCCTGCTTCTTATCTCTTTCAAAAGACCCTACAACAGCAAGGAGAACTCAGGCTAGAACTAGCTAGTTTGCAAGTAAAAATGGAAAGGAATATAACTCTGCTGAGAGACTTTGTGCCTGAGGCAATCTCAGATGACTAGGGGTTTGGTAATTTGGGGCCTTGCCCACCTGAAAAAAGTCAACTGATCGTGTGATTCAAATTCAAGCAGTTATGGAACTGTCATTTTTAGCAGAAGATAAGAATAGGGCCCCAAACCTTTTCAAGCATCACAGTCAGACTGGGAGGCTTTTTAGCTGAGGAGATAAGATTAAGGGCGTTGCCTTGCCACCCAAGTCTCAGTTGGCTTCCAATAGCTGCTGGTTGTGCCAGAGAGTGTTGTAGGCATAGCACAGAGATAGTAAATAAAATGTCAGTCCTCAGGTCTTGAAACCACCTTGGTTGTGTTTGACTGTGTTTATCCCTTGAAAACAAAAAGGCTGGAAGCCTAGTGAGTTTTTGAGGGAATATTATTGACAAATAACCACGTGCCTGGGCTGCTGAAGCTTGTGATTTTTTGACCTCTAAAGCAACTTTCAAGTCTGCAAACTTACGTTGGTTAGAAGTAGGTTGTGAAAGTTATGCAGACACGCTTCAGATGTATCTAAGGAGGATAATGGACAAGAAAGAAACCCCTAGAGGGAAGAACCAGAGGCCTGTGAGGATAATGGATATGCAGACAGCGGAATTGATGTCTTCTAGATTGGCTAATGGAGACACTTATGAGCTCTGGGAATTCTTACAATATAGGACCATTTTTTTTTCAAATTTAAGATTAATTTTTAATTTAAGTACACATATCACATAAAAGTTTTATCTCATAAAAATATGCCCCCTATTAAATAATCTTAAAGATACACAATTACTTATATATAATGCTTTCATCCATTTAGTTTAGTTTCATCCATTTAGTTTATCCATTATCATGAACCCTTTTGGTCCTTGGACCTGCCTTTATTTCCTCTCCTAAGGCTTGGTGAAGAATATAACTTCCCCCTTGGGGAGAGGTGAGAAATCAAGGATAATGGAGAGATCATTATTAAAGTCTCAGTTATCACTGATGATTCTGAGAGGCACTCAACACCACGACTGTGTTATTCAAATGTAAATGAGAAAATAATCTATATGAGTGACCTTCATGAGGTTTTTCCAAATAAAGTATATTTCATATCACTGAAGATATTTGATAGTTGAATAGCTTTTATTGTGGTTATCCTGTACCTCCCTGTGATTGGGTATATTGGGTAAGCCAAATTCCCCCCAACTCCTGCTTTTTTTTGAGGGGGTAGCAAATGACTATACATATCTGGACTTGACACAAAGCAGTGCATATCATTGAAAACAATTGGATTTTGAGCTAATGAAGTAATTGGATACAATTAGTATTGAGGTCAGACCTTGAGGTCTGAGTCAGAGTGTTGTATATATTGGAGGAAGTGTGCAATTCAAGTCTCTTTTTAAGAGAACTTCTGCAGCAAGGAGTACAGACAGCTGTGGTGCCTTTGAGAGCTGTTAAAGTGTTCAAGCAGAGTATACATTCTCCCTGACTATCTCAGGGCAACTCTAGCCAATGATTGGGCATGGTAGAGGTTCAGATGCTGGCCATTGCTGCCCAAAATGAGACTCATGCAGAGGGAAACCTATGCTTTTTGGCTCCCTGTTGGGCTGGTTTAGAGTTTTTTAGAGTGGTATCATAGTCTAGGCTCTTCCTACTCAAGCCTCCCTTTCTTTCTTTCATTTTACAGGTGTCAGAATAATACTGAACATTGAAAGCTTTTCCTGCTTACTTCTACTCCCTCTCCCCTTTATCTTTCATAGGTATCTCCACCTAGTACATCTCTTGCACTTCTAACTCTGACTTGACTACTGCTTCCTGAAGGTTGTAGACTGACATGGGCACACATGCAAATGGTTCATTATAGAGCCAAGTGATATACTAGTATTTTATTTCCTTGTCTGTGGTATTCAAGTTACTACGCCTGTGCCACTCAATGGAGAATGTTCCTGTTCAAATAAATTCTTTTTACACCTTACCAAATGTCTTTGTTTTATCCTCAAGTTTTTCTGCACTCCCATTCATATTATCTATTCTATTTATTCTCATCTTCTTCCTGAATCATTCCACTCCCACCCTCTGTCTTCTGGCTCCAATCTTTACTAGGTCTCTCTAACACAGCTATATGGTTATCATCCTGGAATTGCTCTCTTGGGGTGGGAATCATTATTTTGGGGACCCCCAGGTTTTCTTCTTTGTTTTGATGGAATACTTTTCTATTCTCTGAAAATAAATTTCTATTCTTAAGAAAGGGTACACATAAGGTAAAATTCTGACTTCCTGCATGTTCAAAAATGTTTTTTATTATGAATTATGAGTGATTATTAGGTTGGCTATTGAAATCTGGGATAAAAAATAGTTTTTTCTGGAAATCAAAAAACATTTTTTTAATGTTTATTAATGAGACAGAGTATAAGTGGGGGAGGGGTAGAGGGAGAGGGAGACACGGAATCTTAAGCAGGCTCCCGGCTCTGAGCTGTCAGCACAGAGCCCAACACAGGGCTTGAACTCACAGACCGTGGGATCATGACCTGAGCCGAAGTCAGATGCCTAACCGACTGAACCACCCAGGATCCCCTTTCCTGGGAATTTTGAAGGCCTTGCCCCATTGCCTTTCCACATCCCACGTTCTGATGAGAAAGTTAATATCTGTGATTCTCATTCCCTTGTAGATAAACTTTTTTTCCTCCTTGGCAGCTTTTTGGATTTATTTTTTTTATCCTCAGAGGTAGGACATTTTGCCAGGACATTTCTAAGTCCTGGCCACAGAATGAGTCCTTTCAGTCTGAAAATTAGATCCATCTTTTTTTTTTTTTAATTTTTTTAAAGGTTTATTTATTTTTGCCAGAGAGAGAGAGACAGAGCATGAGTGGGGGAGGGGCAGAGAGAGAGAGAGGGAGACACAGAATCTGAAGCAGGCTCCAGGCTCTGAGCCATCAGCACAGAGCCCGACGCGGGGCTCAAACTCACAGACTGCGAAATCATGACCTGAGCCAAAGTCGGACGCTCAACCGACTGAGCCACCCAGGTGCCCCAAATTAGATCCATCTTTAAAGAAATTATCTATTAGCACTTCTGTGATAAATTCCCCCTCTTCTTTCTTTTTTATGTCTCCTTCTGAAATTCTTATTGGGATGTAAAATGTCTTGGAATAATCCTTTGACTCTATTATCTTTTCTCTCATGTTTCAGTCTCCTTGTATTATAATCTGGGGCATTTCTTTACACTTATTGTCTAACTTTTCTATTGAATTTTTATTTGACAATCCAATTTTAATTTCCAAAAGTTTTTGTTGTTGAATTGTTGTTGTTGTTATCTGGCACTGTCTTGTATATACTGTTTTGTGGTTACTTTTTGAATGTAGTATCTTTTTAAGAAGTTAATCATTTGGGAGAAATACATCATACATTCAAAAATAGTATTTTTATAGTTTACATATTATAAATATCTAACAAAATGAATACCCATGTACCTATCACCCCAGGTAAGAAAGGAAACAGCAACACCACAGAAGCTCCTGTGTTCTCTTTGTCATAGTTCCCTTCTCTGTCCAGAGATAGCTCCTATAGTGAAGGCTGTGTTAAATATTCTTTTGCTTTTAAAAATAGTTCCATCATTTATGCATATATTCCTAAACACCAGTTATTTAGTTTTGCCTATTTTTGAACATTATAGATGGATTCATACTGCTTGCTTCTTTGTGCATTTTTATTTGAATTTTGAAATTGCTTATTCACTGACATTTTCCATTCTGTTCTTTGTAGTTGGCATCTTGTATCTTAAAGAAAAAAAAAAGGCATTATCATTTTAATGATGGCTCAGGAGGGAGAGGAAGTAAATGTGTTCTTAGCTTGTCATATTAAACTAGAAACCTAGATGAGATACTTTTCTTTTTTATGAGAGAGAGAGAGGGAGGGGGGAGGGAGGGCAAGAGTGAGCAGGGGAGATGGGCAGAGGGAGAGAGAGAGAATCTTAAGTGGGCCTATACAGAGCTCAAGCCCACGACCCTGGGATCACAACCTGAGCCAAAATCAGGAATTGGTTGCTCAACTGACTGAGCCACCCCAGGGCCCTGAGATACTTTTTTAATAGTATGTGAATCATGCTATTTTATTAATTCATACTTGGTCTTATTAGGATATATATGCATATATGTGAAATATGAAAGTAACAATTTAAAAATATTTTGGGGGCACCTGGGTGACTCAGTTGGTTAAAGCATCTGACTCTTGATTTAGGTGCAGGTCAGAATCTCACAGTATGGGAAATAGAGCCCCATTCTGGGCTCTGCACTAAGTGTGGAGCCTGCTTAGCATTATCTCTCTCCCTCTCTCTTTGCCTCTCCCCACTCTCAAAATAAATAAATGTTTAAAAAAATATTTTGTGCTTCAAAATATGAGCTAACTCCTTTGAGGAACTAGTGGGATGTGATGGGATTTAAAATCAGTCAAACCTGTGTTAAAATATCTACATCAACACCTTTTATTTTATTTTATTTTATTTTATTTTATTTTATTTTATTAAGAGTGAGAGAGAGAGAGAGAGAGAGAGAGAGAACAGCTGGGGGGTAGAGAGAGAGAGAGAGAGAGAGGGAGAATCCCAAGTAGATTCCATGCTCAGTGTGGAATCCGATGTGGAGCTCGATCCCATGACTCTGGGATCATGACCTGAGCTAAAATCAAGAGTTGGATGCTCAACCACCTGAGCCACTCAGGAACCCCTTCACCACCTTTTTGATAAGAGATACTGGGCAAATCACTTAGCCTCTAAAATCCTGAATGTGCCCCTTTTGTAAACAGGGATAAATATACCCACCCCAAAGTGTTATTTGATGATGAAATGAGGTGATGTATATGAAGGATTTAACTTAGTGCTCAGGACATAGTAAATACTCAATAAACATAGTTTCTGTTCCTCTTGCTTATTAAAGAAAAAGACACTTTTCTGCCCTAATAAATCTTATAAGTAGGTCTAGTTTTATGACCTGTGTAGTCAGACAGGGCCCTATGCTCAGAAGGGCCCATTGCTTGGTTTAATGCTCTATTGTCACTGTCTTGAAATTATTAATAATTTTATCTTTGAGCTTGTGTTCTGTAAGTGAAATCCAGTGGGACAATGGAACATGAACATGCACAGTGGTACATTAAAAACAAATTTTTTTTAATGGTTATTTTTGAGAGGGAGAGAGAGACAGAGCACGAGCAGGGGAGGGGCAGAGAGAGAGGGAGACACAGAATCTGAAGCAGGCTCCAGGCTCCGAGCTGTCAGCACAGATGAACTCACAAACTGCAAGATGGTGACCTGAGCTGAAGTTGGACGCTCAACCAACTGAGTCACCCAGGTGCCCCTGCACAGTGGTACATTTGACATGTGTGTCCACCTTACCTTCCCACTCCATTCACTTAATGGAGCTAACATGCTCCATGAACACAGAATTCCAGTGAATGAATGATGTGTGGGTGTTCAGTGAGACTCAGACAAGTACAAGGCTAAGTGTTATGCCTATGACCAAGTAGGAGTGCTGACAGCTCTGAGAAGCCATACTGTTTTTGAACCAAAATTTGGTTTGAATGTGGAAGGAGGGCAGTGGCATTCTAAGAAACACAAATGCCCATGGAAAACTGTGTTAACTCTCTGTGAGTTAAAGAAAAGGAAAGATAGGGTAACCCACAATTCCTTTTCTTTTCAGTCCTTCCATACTTAATAGTAAGCCAAAGGTAGAAAGTGTTGGTAGAATGTACTGGTACCAAGAAATTTATTTATTTTTTATTTTTTTATTTATGTTTTTTATTATTTTTTTTAATATATGAAATTTATTGTCAAATTGGTTTCCATACAGCACTGAGTGCTCATCCCAACAGGTGCCCTCCTCAATACCCATTACCCCCCCCCCCCCATCAACCCTCAGTTTATTCTGTTTTTAAAGTCTCTTATGGTTTGGCTCCCTCCCTCTCCAACTTTTTTTTTTTCCTTCCCCTCCCTCATGGTCTTCTGTTAAGTTTCTCAGGATCCACATAAGAGTGAAAACATATGGTATCTGTCTTTCTCTGTATGACTTATTTCACTTAGCATAACACTGTCCAGTTCCATCCACGTTGCTACAAAAGGCCAGATTTCATTCTTTCTCATTGCCACGTAGTACTCCATTGTGTACATAAACCACAATTTCTTTATCCATTCATCAGTTGATGGACATTTAGGTTCTTTCCATAATTTGGCTATTGTTGAAACTGCAGCTATAAACATTGGGGTACAAGTGCCCCTATGCATCAGCACTCTTGTATCCCTTGGGCAAATTCCTAGCAGTGCTATTGCTGGGTCATAGGGTAGATCTATTTTTAAGTTTTTGAGGAACCTCCACACTGTTTTCCAGAGTGGCTGCAAGGAAATGAAACTTAAACAGTTAAATTAGTTTTGTGTAGAGTTTCCATTCTTATGCTAAGAATGAATTACATAAGAATGTATGACATGAAATATCAGTTGTGTAATTTAAATGATTTTGCATATTGTTAAATGCTCTTGTACTTAAAAACTGTTATTGCATAAGGTAAACATGAATAGTAAAAGTCAGGCTAATAATTTAAAATTTTAATTTTTTTTAAAACTTAAGATGACATTAAGTAGTAAATAAAAAACACCATAACAAGTTAAGAGAGAGACCATGGAAGAAAGGAAAAAACTTTATATTTTAATAACTTTAATAGCAATTCCATCCCCCCCCCCCCCCCAGTATTTTGAACAAGAGACTCCATGTTTTTGTTTTACAAGTTATGTAGTCACCTCTGCTCACAAGAACATTTACTGGATTTCAAAACCTGTACTTTATCAGCAAAGTCTGGAAAATGATAGCCAATAAGTTGGATTTCCAATTTTCTTTAATGAAAGATGAAGGCAATATCATAGGACACAGACAATCTCCTGTTGCTTTTAGGTGATTAATTGTTTTTGCTGAATTGGTGAGACCACAGCCAAATAAGCCTGCTTAAATAGGTAAAGTAGAAAGGGAAGAGTCAGTAAATCTTTTATTGGGCTTTAGTAGTTTTGGGAGAAGAAATTAAAGAACAAGATTGTGTAGAGGAGGTGCCAAATGTGAATGCCTTTTAGGGTTATTTACTGTTTTATGAAAGGTTATATGTTAGTGTGCTTAGAAGATTCTAGAATCCAGTGCCAACCAAGGCTTCTGCCAGTCCTGATAGGCTAATAGATTCTTGGTGACTGGAGACTGATGAGAGAAACAGAATAAAATTGAATGTTTTTTTTTTTTAATCCATGAGAAAGATTTCATATGAAGTTCATCATCTAAGTAAAGACCAAAGAGTAACTGATGACAGTAGTGTGTCAAATTAAATCCATTTTTGTAATTTTAAAAGTAGAGCTTATTATAATTTAAAATAAGTTTTACAGATAACATACTGTAAAAGGGGATAGCAACCAAGATGAAAGCCATTGACAAGAGAAAGAGAAGAAAGATTAAGGAACCTGTAAGCAAAGCTGAAGGGAAATTTCATGGAAGAGTTTCGGGGAAGTTTTTCTTGTTATTACTTATTTCTCAAGAGAGTATAAGGGTGATGGATGGTTTCAGAACTTCAGCCAGAATGCTCAGTTGTGTGTTATTTGTTTTACTTTAGAAAGGCATTCAAATGTTATGGCAATCTCTGTGGTTTGACTGCTTCAAAATAGGTAGCTACCTGTAGGTGGCAGTGCTTGCATATTTGCTGAGACCAGAGCGGTTTCAAAGAAACTTTTTATTTTATTTTATTTTATTTTATTTTATTTTAATTTTATTATTTAATTTTATTATTATTTTTATTCTCAAGTTAGTTAGCAATACAGTGTAGTCTTGGCTTCACGGTAGAACCCAGTGATTCATCTCTTACATATGGCACCCAGTGCTCATCCTGAAAAGTGCCCTCCTTAATGCCCTTCACCTATTTAACGCCTCTGCCCAATCAACCCTCAGGTTGTTCTCTGTATTTAAGAGTCTCTTATGGTTTGCCTCTCCCTCTCTTTTTGTATTATTTTTCAAAGAAAGTTACTTATTAAGAATTCCAGATCTAAAGAAAAGGATTAAGAAATCAGAGAAAACCAGTTTTCTTTAAAATATACACCTACATGAGCACACAGAAGCACTTATTTATTCAGACATCAGTGCTTTGAGTATGTAAGGTTGGCATATGGATGAATTCAATGCCTGTAGGAAAGGTTAACACAAGATCTAACATATGAAGCAAATAAGTAAGGAAAATATTGCCTTTTTTAGATACTGTCACTTTCCATTTTGTTTTTTCTCCTTATTGACAATCACCATTTATTACAGTGGAATATTGCTGGTCTTTCCTTAATCTCCACTCAGAGTTTAGAGTCCCTGGAGGGGTCTTTGCTCTATGAGATCCTGGAGGCATTTTCTTGACAGTTTGATTGCTTTAATAACTTCTATGACATGTCACAAGTAAGCAAGAAACAAGGTGCTTCAGGGTTAAAGGCATCAGGCTTTTTAATTGTTGAATTAATAACTTATCTTCCTAGGTTCTTTTAAAAAATCTCTTAAATTATGGAAGTAAAGTCCTTCTCTTAACTTGTTTTCCACAGGTAAAAACTGAAATTTCAAAAAGAGGAATGAGCAAGGTGTACATATCTTTCAAATTGGTAGTTGTATAAAATAAAAGTTAATTTATTATGAATAGATTTTGGTTGCTGGTGATAATTACTTTTTTTCACTAAATGCTCATGGACAGTCTCTTTTATTATCTCATAATAATAGTAATAATAATAACAAACACAGTTTATGGTGCTTACTGTGTGCTAGCAACTACTGGTCTTTACATGTGTGAATCCATATAATACAACTACCCTATAAAGTACTTCCTATTATTCTCCTTTTACACACAAAGAAAATGAAGCACAGAGGTATTAAAAAATATGCCAAGGCCACACATCTGGTAGGTGCTTAATGCAGGATTTGAACTCAAGTTGCCCTGTACCACTACACTATGCTGCTTTCTGAATTTTTATGTATAATTTTATAATTTGGACTAATTTATTAAATGCAATGAAGTGATATTGTCATAAGATGATACTATTTTGTATTTAAATCTTTGTATTCTGATTATAATGCATATTTTAAAAATTAGAATAAGAGTGAAAATATTTTGTTAAAAAATTTGTGAAGATATGGAAGATATATTATGTGCTCTCTGGGTTCTGAAAGAAACTTAAGGTCTCCTTATTGGTTGTTATACTGGACATGAACATGGTAGCTATTGCTATTGTGGCTGAGTTTGACTGCACGGAAATGCCAGGCAGGAAGATTTTGCCTCTTGCTTCTCTATAGAATAGGGATTTACATAACTTTATGTGATTGATACCAGTCAGCAATAGAGAGTCTGAGGACAGCACTTGTAGACATGTTAGAGCCTAACAATACTTTTGAGAGAAGGTTGACTATTAGCAACCTGCCAAAAATACAAACTAATACAGGAATCAAGAATGAAAAAGATGTGGAGCTTCAATAAATATTTGTTGATTTGATGTTATTTGGTTCCAAACTTTTTAAAGATTATCGTTTTTGTGCCACTTTGCTTATTTCTTTCTGTGGTCTTCTTCTCATGATTAACCAGTCTCCTCTGGTTCCTCCATGCATTTGTGAATCCATTTATGTATATTAGTGATGCATTTTTAGGAAGAGAAGATGATGAGATAGTACTGACTAAATGGCCTTTTCATTGCAGTTACATAACACATGTATTCAGGCATAAATAAACAGTAATCTCCAAACCATGGCAGTGTATGATTTATAAAATTACTAGATCCCTAGGAAATTCTGTGACTAAAGAATAAAGGTAATTTTCAATGCTTGTAATACAGTATCCTGTATGGTTAGCAAATTAGTTTTGCAACTAATTAAGAATTGAGTTATTAATCAAATTTCTCCACCAACCAAAAGTGCAAATAAAAGAGACACATTTTTATCTACCAAATTGGCAATAAAAATGGATTTTATTTAGTGATAAATGGTATAGGGAAATTAGCACTCTTATACTCTTTTTTTAAATTTTCTTAATGTTTATTTATTTTTGAGAGAGAGAGAGAGCGAGAGAGAGAGAGAGAGCGCGCAACAGAGAGACAGAGAACACTAGAGGGGAAGGGCAGAGAGAGAGGGAGACAAGAATCAGAAGGAGGCTTCAGGCTCTGACCTGTCAGCACAGAACCCGATGCGGGGCTTGAACTCACGAGCCATGAGATTACGACCTGAACTGAAGTCAGATGTTCAACTGACTGAGCCACCCAGGTGCCCTGTATACTCTTGAATGGGAGTCAGCTGATGTAATTTTTACAGAAGGCAATTTAGCTACATATATGGATCAGAAATCTTAAAATGTTTGTACTCTTTGACATAGTAATCCCAGTTATAGGAATTTATATTTAGACAATATTTCATACATGTGTATGAGGATAATTCTCTAAATATTGTTTATAAAAAGCCTAAATTGAGAAACAATCTTAGTGTCCAATAATGGTAATTTATTATTAAACTATGGTACTACCTAAGACAACAACAAAAATTCAGAAAAAAATGTAATGACTTGGAACGTTGTTTACAATATGTTTTAAGCAAAAAAGATTACAAAACACTGTATATATTATAATAATATTTTGGGGGGAAAACCTATAGAGTAAAATAAGAGAAGAGAAAATGGCTAGCTGGATTTACCTCTGGATGGTGAGCTTATGGGTGATTTTATTTTCTTCCTTACAGTTTTTTAATTTTCCAGAGTTCTGCAGTGAACATATATTGTATTTGTAGTATGTGAAATACACTAACGGTTATATTTTCCCAGAAAAAATAAATATGGCACTTTGTTCTTATTACTCTAAACACTATATAATCGTTATATCAACATACTTTGAAAGAGCCCTTTTACAAATAAGTAGGCCAAATTACTTTTTTAAATAATAAAGTAGCCTATATTAAGACCTACTTTCCCATTGAGAACAACTAGAAATGCTAGATAAATCACAAACATATTTTGGGAAAATATTTGTTTGAAAGCAATAGAGAACTAAAAGACCATTAGGGTTGAAGGCCAAGATCTCCAAGAGAAATAAATGCATTGAAATCAGTCCAAAATTCTGTAATTCTGTCCTTTGCAGGATTTACTGATTTTGGAGCAGCATTTGAGAGGTTGAGAAATTGAGCAGAAAATTATGATTAAAAGACTAAGAATCTAAGCAGAGCCCTCAGTTTTTTCTATTCACTGGGGATACAGAAATTTAAATTCAATGCCCATTAAAGAGCAGGAGCCTTTATTAACCGTGAAAGCTTCATTTGGGAAGCCTAAAGGAGTATATTCTAAGAGAAATGGCTGAATGGAAAGAAACCATCATAAGGGCTGAAACTCAGCTTTGAAATAGATTGATTATAATTGAATTAAGGTAATCAGCCTCGATTTTTTTCCGATAGAAGCACAACTTAATACTCTTTGGAAGTACATGACATTTAAAGACTCAATTTGTTCCTTCAAACTGTTGCTTCAAAATGCTTGTTAGTGGATAAAACCTTAGTAAGCATACTAAAGACTGGGCTCAAAAAGTAAAAAACCAAGAGAAAAAACAGACAAAACAAACCCATAGGAATCCAGGTATTGGATGAATCAGACATTGACTTAACAATGACTGTCATTAATATGTTCAAAATATGAATGATGAGATCGAAAATTTGGACTAAAAAAATAGAAAAAAAAAGAAAATTATACAACTGAAATATAAAATAACAAATTTAATTTTCAATAGGTGAATTTAACCACAAATTAGACAAAACTGAAAAAAAATAGTGAATTGGAGAATGAATCAGCAGAAAAAATTCAGACTCAAGCATGAAAAGGAAAAATGGAAACAACACAGAAGGTATATAAGACAGAATTGAAAGGTCTAATGTAAGTGTAATTGGAGTCTCAGAAAGAGGTGAAGCAATAGAATAGATACAATATGTGATGAGAAATTGAGTATTTTTCATCCAAAGTGTAAGACTTCAATCTAGAGACTCAAGAAGCATCACAAATCCCAAGCAGTATGAATACAAAGAAAACCATACCTAGGTGAATTGTAGTAAAACTGCTTATAATCAAAGACAGAAAGAAAAATCTAAAAGCAGTCAGGGACAGAAAAGAGAAAAGGAGCAGCAACAACTTTGACAGCTGACTTCTCTGGAGTAATTATCAAACCCAGAAAGCAATGAAAAAGTACATAATGTTCTGAAAGAAAATATCTTTCAACCTAACATTCTTTTGTAAATTTAAAAAATTTTTTTATTTTAACTTGTTTTATTTTTTATTTATTATTTATTTATTTATTTTAACTTTTTAAAAATGTTTATTTATTATTGAGAGATAGACACAGAGCATGAGCAGGGGAGGGGCAGAGAGAGGAGAAGGCGCAGAATCTGAAGTAGGCTCCAGGCTCTGAGCTGTCAGCACAGAGCCTGACGTGGGGCTCGAACTCACAAACCGTGAGATCATGACCTGAGCCGCAGTCAGTCGCCCAACCAACGGAGCCATCCAGGTGCCCCTATTTTTTATTTTTTTAAATTTACATCCAAATTAGTTAGCATATAGTACAACAATGATTTCAGAAGTAGATTCCTTAATGCCCCCTACCCATTTAGCCCATCCCACCTCCCACAACCCCTCCAGTAACCCTCTGTTTGTTCTCCATATTTAAGACTCTCTTATGTTTTGTCCCCCTCCCTGTTTTTATATTATTTTTGCTTCACTTCCCTTATGTTCATCTGATTTGTCTCTTAAGGTCCTCATATGAGTGAAGTCATATGATATTTGTCTTTCTCTGACTGACTAATTTCATTTAGCATGATACCCTCTAGTTCCATCCACATAGTTGCAAATGGCAAGAATTCATTCTTTTTGATTGCCGAAAAATACTCCATAGTATATATATATTTATACACCACATCTTATTTATCCATTCATCCATCGATGGACATTTGGACTCTTTCCATACTTTTGCTATTGTTGATAGTGCTGCTATAAACATGCGGGTGCATGTGTTCCTTCGAAACGGCATTCCTGTATCCCTTGGATAAATACATAGTAGTGCAATTGCTGGGTTGTAGGGTAGTTGTATTTTTAAGTTTTTGAGGAACCTCCATACTGTTTTCCAGAGTGGCTGCACCAGCTTGCATTGCCACCAACAATGCAAAAGAGATCCTCTTTCTCCACATCCTTGCCAACATCTGTTGTTGCCTGAGTTGTTAATGTTAGCCATTCTGACAGGTGTGAGTTGATATATCATTGTGGTTTTGATTTGTATTTCCCTGATGATGAGTGACGTGGAGCATTTTTTCATGTGTCAGTTGGCCATCTGGATGTCTTCCTTGGAGAAGTGTCTATTCATGTCTTTTGCCCATTTCTTCACTGGATGATTTGTTTTTTGGGTGTTGAGTTTGATAAGTTCTTTATAGATTTTGGATACTAACCCTTTATCTGATATGTTGTTTGCAAGTATCTTCTCCCATTCTGTTGGTTGCCTTTTAGTTTTGCTGATTGTTTCCTTTGCTGTGCAGAAGCTTTTTACTTTGATGAGGTCCCAATAGTACATTTTTTGCTTTTGTTTCCCTTGTCTCTGGAGACATGTTGAGTAAGAAATTGCTGCAGCCAAGATCAAAGAGGTTTTGTCTGCTTTCTCCTCGAGGATTTTGATGGCTTCCTGTCTTACATTGAGGTCTTTCTTCCATTTTGAGTTTATTTTTGTGTATGGTGTAAGAAAGTGGTCCAGGTTCATTCTTCTGCATGTTGCTGTCCAGTTCTCCCAGCACCACTTGCTGAAGAGACTGTCTTTATTCCATTGGATATTCTTTCCTGCTTTGTCAAAGATTAGTTGACCATACATTTGTGGGTCCATTTCTGGGTTCTCTATTTTGTTCGATTGATCTGAGTGTCTGTTCTTGTGCCAGTACCATACTATCTTGATGATTACAGCTTTGTAGTACAGCTTGAAGTCCAGGATTGTGACGTCTTCTGCTTTGGTTTTCTTTTTCAAGATTGCTTTGGCTATTTGGGGTCTTTTCCGGTTCCATACAAATTTTAGGATTATTTGTTCTAGCTCTGTGAAGAATGCTGGTGTTATTTTGATAGGGAGTGCATTGAATATGTAGATTGCTTTGGGTAGTATTGACATTTTAACAATATTTGTTCTTCCTATCTAGAAGCATGGAATCTTTTTCCAGTTTTTTGTGTCTTCTTCAGTTTCTTTCATAAGCTTTTTATAGTTTCAACCTAACATTCTTTAGCCCGGTAGAAATATCCTTCTTATATTTTGAAGGATTAAAATAAAGACGTTTGAGGTAAAACAACAAACAAGAAACAATCCAAAGACAGAAAAAAACTTGTTCCCAGCAGACCTACACTAAAAGAAATAGTAAATAGTAGAAGGAAAATAATTTAGTACAGACACATGGGAATTCAGGTAGGAATTAAAAGCAATGGAAAGGGTAAATATAAATATAAATATCAATGAATATTGGCTATACAATAATAATGTGTGAGTTTTAAAATGTCAATTTAAGATACATAACAATAAATAATATAAAGAAAGGAGATATTTGCATTGTCTAGGAATTAGTAAAGGTACTCAATTATATTTGTCAAAGATGTAGAAAGTAGTCTCTAGGATAACCACTAATAGAAAGTGGAGAAATCTAAAAAGTAAAAGCTAATAAAGGGGAAATGGAATAATAATAAAAAAAAATTGAGTAATTCAGAAGAAAACAGGAAAGGGGAAAAAACATACACAGAAAATACAATAAAAAAACACAAGTATAATGTAAAAACCTTAGATATATTAATAATTATATTAAATATAAATAGACTAAGTTTTTCATCTGAAAGACAATGATTGTCAGACTCAGGAAAAAAAAACCCTCAATTATCTGCTGCTTTGAGAGGCTGAACTTAAACATAAGGGCACAAAAAACTTGAAATTTGAAATGTTGGAATAATACATGCAACATGAAACTAAGAAAAAGAAAGTTAATATCAGGCAAGGCAGACTCTATAATAAGTATTGTTAAGAATAAAGATGTATGTTTTCAAATGATAAAATGGTCAATAAAGTAGGAAGATCAAGAACTTCTAAATTTATATGTGCCTAAAAATAATATAGCATTAAACCAATAAGACAAAAATGACAGAACTAATACAAATTGTGGGAAATTTTAATTATCAGTAATTAATAGTATATACAGACAAAAAAATCAGTAAGGCTATACAAATTTTGATTAAATGATTGATACACTTGACCTAAATGACACATATAGATCACTATACCAACTACAACCAAATGCATTTTTACAATTACACACAGACCATTTACCAAAATTGACCGTATGCTAGAATATAAATTACATTTAAACAGATGTCAGTAGGAGATGGGACTAGGATAAGTTAAAATGCCATGAAATTTTCTGTTCTTACTGAGATTCAAATATTTTTCTGGAATAAGTGCTTTCCATGTTACTGGAGCCTTTGGTTAAGTTTGAGAGTTCTGAAAAACTGATTCTGACAGGTTTTTTTTTTTTAATCACTTTTATGAAGGGGCAGAATTTTGGAATTCCTCTTTTCACCATTTTCACTGATATTCTCCAGCAGTATAACCCATAGGAAAGAATACATAACAATGAGGTTATAAAATGTATTGGCTAAATAATAATGATAATACATCACATTTGTGGGGTGTAGGCAAATTTGAGCTTAGAAGGATGTATATGGTCTTACATTTATATATTAGAAAAAGAGAAGCAGAAAAGCAATGAACTAAATATTTATCTTAATAAGTTAGAAAATTAAACCTAAATAAGATTGAAAGAATGAAAGGATAGGGGAAGAAATTTATTAAATATAAAAAATGGAATAATAAAGAAAATAAATAAATCCAAAAGTTTGTTCCTTGTAAAGATGAATGTCATTGACAAACTGTTACCATTATATAAAAAAAGTTACAAATGACCAATATCAGGAATGGAAATGGGGGTGGCAATACTTTTAATACAGTTATTAAAAAGTGATAAGAGACACCTAAAGCACATGAAATAAAAGAAAAATAGAAAAATGGTTTTTAATAATTAAGAATTTTGATTCATCAGGGGCAGCTGGGTGGCTCAGTTGGTTAAACGTTCAACTCTTGGTTTTGGCTCAGGTCATGATCTCAACAGTTTTGTGAGATGGAACCCTGTGCTGGCAGTGCAGAGCCTACTTTTGGTATTCTCTCTCCCTGTCTCTCTGCTACTCTACCCCAACTTGTGCTGTCTCTGTCTCTCAAAATAAATAAATAAACTTAAAAGGATTTTGGTGCATCAAAGTCTATACAATCAAGAAAGTGAAAAGGCAACCTATAAAATGGGAGAAAATATTTGCAAATTGTATATCTGATAAGAGATTAATATTCAGAATATATAAAAAACTGTTAAAACAACCCAATTCAAAACTTGATAAAGGACTCAAATAGACATTTCTCCAAAGAAGATATACAAATGGACAATAAACACATGAAAATATAGTCAACACGTTGGTCATTAGGGAAATAACCCAGTGTCCATCAACAGACAAATGTATAAACAAAATATGGTGTATGTATAGAATAGAATATTATTCAGCCATAAAAAGGAATGAAGTTATGATACATGCTATAACATTGATTAACCATGCAAATATTATGCGTAGTGAAATAAGCTAGGCACAGCAGGATAAATATTGTATGAGTCCACTAATGTAGGTGCCTAGAATAGGAAAATTAAAATAGACTAAAGGTTACCAAGAGTTGAGGAGAAGAGGGAACAGGAAATTATTACTTAATAGGTACAGAGTTTCAGTTTGGGATGATGAAAATGTTTTGGGTATAGAGAGTGCTATGGTTATACAATATTGTGAATGTATTTAAAACCACTAAATTGTACACTTACAAATAGTTAAAGTGATAATTACTATGTTATATATACTTTACCAAAATTAAAAGAGTTAGTATGAGGGTATTATGAGCAACTTTATGTTAATACATTTGAAAAAAACAGATGAAATGTACAAATTCTGGAAGAAAACACCCCACAGTGTATCAAATCTGTAACAGGAAGAAATATAAAACATATTAAAAATTAAGTCTGTTAGGGTTTTTGCTGGGAATATGGTGGAATAGGAGAACCCTAAGCTTACCTCCTTCCTTGGATACAACGAGATAACACTCACATCAGATTAAATAACCCAGGAAATGACCCAAAGACTGACTGGCAGAGCAAACTCCACAGTTAAATGTACAGAAGAGGCTGCACTGGAGAGAGTAGGAAAGACAGAGACACAGTGGGGAGATAAACAGACTTGCAGACTGTTCACAGGAGGGTTGGACTTGCAGGTGTAGAGATAGAAGAGAAATAGACTATCACACCAGGGAGCCCGCACAGGGAAAACAAATCCTCATAATGTTTGGCTTTGAAAACTATAGGGGCTGAATTTTGTGAATTCCTACAACCAATGGGACTTAAAACTTGGAATTTTAAAAATCTGCAGGCTTGGCTCCAGGAGAGCTGGGAAGGTGAGAGGAAACTGTCCTTAAAGAGACAGTATAAGAAACAGCCTGCAGGGATATACCATAGAAGCAGCAGTTTGAAAAATGCCTAGGACATAGATGACAGAGAATTGTTTACTCATCTCAAGGATTGTCCTGGAGGGACCGGGGTCCTTAGCAGATTCCTCCAGGAACAAAGGAGCTGACAGGCACCATTTTCCTTCCCTGCCCCCAGCATAAACACATGGCCACCTCTAAGAACTAGTGGGTTTAAATGACACACTGGACCAGATATATTTAACAGGTATATTCAGAACATTTCATCCTAAAACAGCAGAATATACATTCTTTTCAAGTGCATATGGAACATTCTCCAGAATAGATCACATATCAGGCAACAGAACAAGTCTCAACAAATTCAAAAAGATCAAAGTCATACTGTGCATCTTTCCTGACCACAATGCAATGAAATTAAAAAACAACCACAAGAAAAAAAATCTGAAAACAGCACAGATACATGGAGGTTAAACAACATTCTACTAAACAATGATTGGGTCAACCAAGAAATCAAACAGAAAATAAAAAAATACATGGAGATAAATGAAAAATGAAAATAAAAACACAAAAATCCAAAATCTTTGGGATGCAACAAAAGTGGTTCTTTTTTTTGTTTAAAGTTTACTGATTTATTTTGAGAGAGAGAGAGAGAGAGAGAGAGAGAGAGTGAGAGAGTGCGAGTGCTAATAGGAGAGGGGCAGAGAGAGAGAGAGAGAGAGAGGGAGAGAGAATCCTAAGCAGGCTCCATGCTGTTAGTGCTGAGCCCTACTCAGGACTTGATCTCACCAACTATGAGATCATGACGTCAGCTGAAATGAAGAGTCGGATGCTTAACTGACTGAGCCACCCAAGCACCCCACAACAAAAGTGGTTCTAAGAGGGAACTTTATAGCAACACAGGCCTATATCAAGAAGCAAGATATATCTCAAGTAAACAATCTAACCTTACATCTAAAGGACATAGAAAAAGAAGAACAAACAAAACCCAAACTTAGCAAAAAAGAAGGAAATAATAAAGATTATGGTAAAAATAAGTGAAATAGAAACTAAAAAAACCCAATAGAACAGATCACTGTAACCAAAGTCTTATTCTTTGAAAACAAAATTGATAAGTCTCTATACAGACTCATCAAAAAAAATTGAGGGCTCAAATAAAATCAGAAATGAAAGAGGAGAAATAACAACCAACATTAGAGAAATACAAAAGATTGTAAGAGAATAGTATGAAAAATTATATACCAACAAATTGGGCATCCCAGAAGAAATGGATGAATTCCTAGAAACAGATAAACACCCAAATTGAATCAGGAAGAAATAGCAAATTGGCACAGACCAATTAGCTGTAACAAAATTGAATAGGTAATAAAACTCCCAAGAAACAAAAGTTTGGACCAGGTGGCTTCATGGGTTGTTTCTACCAACCATTTAAAGAAGAGTTAATACATATTCTTCTCAAATATTCCAAAAAAAGAGAAGAGGAACGAAAATTTCCAAATTTATTCTATGAGGCCAGCATTAACCTGATACCATAACCAGATAACAACACTACAGTGCCGCTTGGTTGGCTTAATCTGTGGAGCATGAGACTCTTGATTTTGGCTTGTAGGTTCAAACCCCACATTGGTGTAGAGATTGCATAAAAATAAAAAACATCTTAAGAAACAAAGCATTACAAAACAGAGAACTGCAGGGCAATATATTTTATGAACATAGATGCAAAAATCCTCAACAAAATACTAGTAAACCAAATACACCAATACATTAAAAAAATCATTCACCACAGTCAAGTGGGATTATTCCCAGGATGCAAGGGTGGTTCAATATTCACAAAGCAATCAATGTGATGCATCAACAAGAGAAAGGATAAAAACCATATGATCACTTTAATAGATGCAGTAAAAGCATTTGACAAAGTACAACATCCATTCATGATACAAACCCTCAACAAAGTAGGTTTAGAGGGAACATACCTCAGCATAATAAAGTTCTTATATGAAAAACCCACAGCAAATATCATCCTAAATGGTGAAAAACTGAGAGCTCTCCCCCTAAGGTCAGGAATAAGGCAAGGATGTCCACTCTTACCACTTTATTCAACATAGTACTGGAAGTTCTAGCCACAGCAGTCAGACAAGAAAATGAATAAGAGCCATCCAAATTGGTAAGGAAGAAGTAAAACTTCCACTACTTGCAGATGACATGATACAATATATAGAAAACCCTAAAATTACTAGAACTGATAGATGAATTCAGTAAGGCCACAGGATACAAAATGAACATACAGGAATCTGTTGCATTTCTATATGTTAATAATGAAGCAACAGAAAGAGAAATTAAGGGGGCACCTGGGTGTCTTAGTCAGTTGAGTGTCCAACTTTGGCTTAGGTCATGATTTCATCGTTCATGAATTTGGGCTCCACATCCAGCTCGCTGCTGTCAGCCTGTCAGCACAGAGCTGGCTTCAGATCCTCTGTCCCCCTCCCTCTGTCCCTCCCCTGCTTGTGCTCTCCCAAAAATAAATAAATATTTTTTTCTAAAAGAAAGAGAAATTAAAAAAAATCCTATTTGCAATTGCATCTAAAAGAATAAGATACTTAGGAATAAACTTATCTAAGGAGGTGAAAGATCTGTACTCTGAAAACTATAAAACATTGATGAAAGAAATTGAACATGATATAAATTCCATACTCATGGATTGGAAAAACAAATATTGTCAAAATGTCCATACTATCCAAAGCAATCTACAGATGTAATTCAATCCCTATCAAAATGCCAACAGCATTTTTCACAGAACTGGAACAAACATTACTAAAATTTGTATAGAACTGTGAAACACTCTGAATAGCCAAATTTATCTTGAAAAAGAAAAACAAAGCTGGAGGTATCACGATTCCAGGTTTCAAGTTATATTACAAAACTGTAGTAGTCAAAACAGTAAGGTATTGGCACAAAAATAGACACATAGATCAATGGAACAGGATAGAAAGCCAAGAAACAAATCTGCAATCATATGGTCAATGAATCTTTGACAAAAGAGGCAAGAATATGCAGTGGGAAAAAGTCTCTTCAACAAATGGTGTTGAGAAAGCTGATAACTGCATGCAAAAGAATGAAACCAGACCACTTTCTTACACAATACACAAAAATAAACTCAGAATGGATTAGGGTCCTAAATGTGAGACCTGAAAACATAAAAATCCTAGCAGAAAGCACAGGCAGTAATTTCTCTGGCATTGGCCATAACATCTTTTTAGATATGTCTCCTGAAATAAGGGAAACAAAAGCAAAAATAAACTATTGGGACTTCATCAAAATAAAAAGCTTTTCACAACAAAGGAAATGTAACACAAAACTATAAGAAATCCTACCGAATGGGAGATGTATTTGCAAATGACACATCTAGTAAAGTGTTCATACTCAAAATACATAGAGAACTTAAACAATTCACCAAAAAAACCAAAATAATCCTGTTAAAAAATGGGCAGACAACATGAGAAGATGTACAGATGGCCAACAGACCCATGAAAAGATGCTCAACATCACTCATCAGGGAAATGCAAGTCAAAACCACAGTGAGATATCACTTTACAGTTGTTGGAATGGTTAAATAAAAAAACGCTAGAAACAAGTATTGGCAAGAATGTGGAGAAAAAGGAATACTTGTGCACTGCTGCTGGCAATGCAGTGCAGCCACTGCAGAAAATAGTATGGAAATTCCTCAAAAAATTAAAAATAGAACTACTCTATGATCCAGTAATTGCACTACTATTTACCCAAAGAATACAAAAACACTAAACAAAGGGATACCAGCACCCCTGTGTTTATTGCAGCATTATTTACAATAGCTAAATTATAGAAGCAACCCAAGTTTCCATGGATAGATGAATGGATAAGGAAGAAGTGACAGATATGTATAATGGAATATTAGTCAGCCATGAAAAAAGAATGAAATCTTCCATTTGCAACAACATGATGGATCTTGAGAGTATAATGCTAAGTGAAAAAAAGTCACAGAAAGACAAATAGCATATGATGTATCTCATATGTGGAATTTAAGAAACAAAATAAATTAAAAAAGGGAAAAAGAGAGAGAAACCAAAAACAGACTCTTAACTGTAGAGAACAAACATGGTTGCCACAAACATGGTTGCCAGAGGGGAGGTGTGTAGGGTGATGGGTGAAATAGGTAAAGGGGATTAAGAGTACACTTTGGTTGATGTGCACTTAATATATAGAATTGTTGAATCACTGTATATATACCTTAAACAAATATAATACTATATGTTAACTATACTAGAATTAAAAAAAATTAAATTAAAAATTAAATCCTTAATTAGAAAACTTCCCACTTCTCAAAGAAAACTGTATGCTTAGAAGTTTTACAGTCAATTTATGAACATATAAGACACAAATAACCCTAATCTTACATAAATTCCAGGTAATATAAAAGAAAAGGGAGTACTTCCTATTTATTTTGTGAGGCTACCATAACTTTGATACCAAAACTTGACAAGGACATTCCAAGGGAAAAAAATTACAAGCTAATGCCTCCCATGAGCACAGGTGTAAAAATCTTAAAGAAAATATTATCTAAATGATAGCATGCAGCAATCTATGAAAAGGATAATATATAACAACTAAGTACAAGTTATTGTAGCTAGGCAAAACTGGTTTAACATCTAAAATCCATCACTATAATTCAATCAATCAATATAGTTCATCACAAGAATAAAGGAGAGAAATTTGATAGAACAATGGAAAGCATTTGATAAAATTCATCATAAGCTAGGAATAGAAGGCAACTTCCTTAACTGAATATTTACAATAAATCTAACGCAAATATCATACCTAATCATGAAATATTGAAAGTACCCCCCCCCACTGCTGCAAGATTGAGTGAATGTTGCTTTTACCACTTATATTCAATACTGTAATGAAGAACTTAACCTCGTCAATGCACTATAACAAGAAAAAGAAGATAGAAGTAAAAAGGTTTCAAAAGGAGAAAATGAAATTGTTATCATTCACAGATATATTTGCATAAATAGAAAATCCAATGTAAATAAAATAAATTATTTAAACTAATAGGTGAATTTTGCCCAGTCACTGGATACAAAATCTGTGTGAAAATGAAATTTTATTTCTATATACAGTTGACCCTTGAACAACATGGGTTTGAGTTGCATGGGTCCACTTATACATGGATTTTCTTATAGTACAGTACTGTGAATGTATTTTTTCTTTCTTATGATTTTCTTAATAAATATTTTTCGGGCACCTGGGTGGCTTAGTCGGTTAAGTGTCCAACTTTGGCTCAGGTCATGATCTCGTGGTTCGTGGGTCTGAGCCCTGCATCGCCTGTGTGCTGACAGCTTGGAGCCTGGAGCCTGCTTTAGATTCTGTGTCTCCCTCTGTCTCTGCCCTTCTCCCGCTTGCACTCTGTCCCTCTCTGTCTCTCAATAATCAATAAATGTTAAAAAAATTTAAAAACTAATATTTTCTTTTCTCTACCTTACTTTATTGTAAGAACACAGTATATAATACATATAACATACAAAATGTGTGTTAGTTGACTGTTTATGTTCTTGGTAAGGCCTCCAGTCAACAGTATGCTATTAGTAGTTAAGTTTTGGGGGAGTCAAAAGTTATGCACAAATTTTCAAGTGTGTAGGGGTGGCATCCCCAACCATCACATTGGTAAAGGTCAACTGTACTAGCAACAAAAAGTTAAGAAACAAAGTTAAGTAATGCATGTCATTTGGAATAGCATCAAAAGATATAAAATACCTAGGAATAAATCTAATGAAGAATGTAAGACTTGCACACAAAAAGCTACAGAATATTTTGAGTGAAGTTAAAGAGAAGTGAAATTGATGGAGGAAGATACTATATGGCTTAGATGACTCATTGCTTTAAAGATGTCACTTATCCCAAATTGATATGTTGCATCTATAAATTCAATGTAATTCCTAGAGGTATTTTATGGAAATTGGCAAGCTGTTTCTAAAACTTATATGGAAATCAAACTTTCAAGAATAGCCAAGAAAATCTTGAAAGAAGACCTAATTTGATGGTCTTACCTATCAGAAATGAAGAATTATTGTAAAGTAATGAAAAATTAAAAATTATTCTAAAGTAAATGAAAAATTATTCAGACAGTGTGGTCTTGATACAAATGTAGATAAATAGATTAAAGCAACTCTTTAGAAAATTTAGGAACAAGTCTATACATATAATACATTTATTTGATTTTTAAAGTGATCCCATGGAACACTGGGTAAAGGAAAAGTCCTTTGACTAAACAGTTGCAAGGCAAATTGTTATTCATATGGAAAAAAAATGAAGCTTGACCTTTATCTCCTACCATATTAAATATTAGCTTCTGATGACTATAGCTCTAAAGCTATAAGAGAAAGGGAAATAAAAATGTCTCTGGAAGAAAACTTGGGAGAATATCTTCATGAATTTGGGTAGGCTATATTTTCTTAAACATAACAGAAAGCACTAACCATAAAGGAAATATTATTGCATTAAAATCAAGAACTTTTATTCATCAAAAGACAATATTAAGACAGTGAAGCAGTAAGCCACAGAGTTGGGAAAGATATTTTTAATGTGTATATTAATTTGCTAGGGCTGACATAACAAAATACTGCAGACTGAGTGGCTTAAACAACAGAAATTTATTTGACTTATAGTTCTTGAGGCTAGATGCCCAAGATCAAGGTGTCAGCAGTGTTGATTTCTCCTGAGACTTCTGTCTCCTTGGCTTGCAGATGGTCAACTTCTTGCTGTGTTGTCGTGTGGCCTTTTTTCTGTATACAAGTATCCTTGGTGTCTCTTGCTCTTGTCATAAGAACACCAGTCATATTGGATTAGAGCCCCACCCTAATGATCTAATTTAACCTTAATTACTTCTTTAAAGGTACTACATTTTTATTTTAATTTTTAATGTTTATTTATTTTTGAGAGAGAGACACACACACAGTGCGAGTGGAGGAGGGGCAGAGAGAGAGGGAGACACAGAATCCGAAGCAGGCTCCAGGCTCTGAGCTGTCAGCAAAGCCCAATGTGGGGCTCAAACTCATGAGCTGTGAGATCATGACCTGAGCTGAAGTCAGAGGCTTAACAGACTGAGCCACCCAGGCGCCCCTAAAGGCACTGTCTTGAAATACAGTTACATTATAAGGCACTGGGAGTTAGGGCTTCAATATATGAATTTTAGGGAACATTATTAATTATATAACATATATCTCACAAAGGACTTGTTTCCATTATGTCTCTTTCAAGCCAATGAGAGATAAAAAACTCAATGAAAAGGAAATTTGAAGGTTACTTAACATGTGAAGTGGTACTCAATGTAATAGAAACTTAAATTAAAATAGGAAAGCTTAGGGGCGCCTGGGTGGCTCAGTCGGTTAAGCGTCCGACTTCGGCTCAGGTCATGATCTCGCGGTCCGTGAGTTCAAGCCCCGCGTCAGGCTCTGTGCTGACTGCTCAGAGCCTGGAGCCTGTTTCAGATTCTGTGTCTCCCTCTCTCTCTGACCCTCCCCCATTCATGCTCTGTCTCTCTCTGTCTCAAAAATAAATAAACGTTAAAAAAAAAATAAAATAAAATAGGAAAGCCTATACACCTACTTTCATGGATAGATTTATACTCTGAAAATACCAAGAGTTGGACAAGAATATTAAGTGGAAATCTCATACACTGTTGGTAAGAGAATGAACTGGTAAGAGACTGAATTTTAGAACACTGACAGTATTTACTAAGATTGACCATGAGTATATCCAAAAACCCTGCAATTCTACTCTTAGGTATATACCCTATGGACACACATACATACATGCACCTGAAGACATGCACAGTTTTCATAGTGGCATTATGAACCAGTTCATAATGAAACAATACAAATGCCCATCAACAGTATAATAGATAATTATATTATGGTAAATTTATACTATGGGATCCTATATAGCAATGAAAATGAATGAACCACAATTATACAGTAGCATGGATGAATCTCAGAATCAGAAAACTTACTGAAAATTAAAAGAATTTTTCTGTATAATTCCATTTGCTTGTAGTTCTAAAACTAATCTATGGTATCAGAAGTTAGGATAATGACTAACTTTGAGGAACAGAATGTGTTGATATCTAAGTTCTGGGAGACAGGAGCAATACTTCAGAGTGCTGATGATATGATGGTTACATGGGTAGGTATACTTTGTGAAAATTCATTATATTGTCCATGAGATTCTCTCTGTGTGTACTGCAACTAAATGGCCTATTAGAAATACATAAATTTTCTGAAGACAATGAAACATTAATATATATATTGACATGTGGGTGGTGGGAACACCATGCTTTTGGACAGGGAGTCCTTAATTTTGCCTCTCAAATCATATCATCCAAATCCCTCCTCTTCTACTTTTCATCAGATAGTACTGCTATAAACACTGTTATTCTCATACTCTAACTTTTAATTTTACTTCCCCCTTGTGGTATTGCTTTAGGGAAGCTGGTAATTAACCTGTTGCCATTAAAATGATGTTAAATACTTATGTAATATATTAAAAACATGAAGTATAATTATTTACAAAGAAGAACAACATAATTTAAAAACATAAATTGTTATAGGGGCATTTAACAAACTTGTCTTTCAGGCAGGTGAAAATTTTTTGAGCCCAGATTTTTGCTTAGTATATAAAACTTATGTTGACAATTTATATATGCCTTAATGTTACTAAAGACCTATATTTAGACTTAGAGAATTCCTGTGTGTGGCTTCGTGTCTTTACTTTTTCTTTTATATAAGTACACTTTTGGAAAAAATAAAAAGTTAATAGAGGAGACAGAATTTATTTACATTTTGTAGGTCTAGTGGAAAAAGTATTTTATGTTATGGATCAATGGCAAATGCCAAATGCTCACAGTAGCTAGGCTTGGATGCATTACATTTATCAGGAGAAAAGAAAGAGACTGGTAACAAGATGTAAGGTGTGGTACTTGGTGGGTTTTTTTTTCCTCATTAGCTTGTTTAATCTTCCTAGACAGCCCAGAAAAAAATATTACTATCTCTAATTTACAGGCAGAAAACTTGAGGCTTAGGGAATCTAAATAACTTCCCAAGATTGTACAGCTAGTATAAATGAATATGAGATGTTATTCCTGTACTTAAGGCTTGAAGCTCATGTTTTAACCATGCTGCATGCCACATGGTTTCTTTGAAATTACATGCCATTTAATTTTTTCTCACTTTATCATTCACCATCCATCCATCTAATAGGTATATGTTGAATAAATATTGAATGAATGATACTAATTTAGTATAAAAATCTGACAAGCTCATTCAGATTATAGTAACACAAACTAGACTGTTTACAAAGGCTTTAGTTATGTAAGAAGCATCATCAACATACGCAGATTTCTTTTTTTAACCGTGCTTTTTTTGTGTCTATATTGAATCTCCATGTAGACTGCTGTTGAATTGAGAGGTGATTCAATAAAAACACAAGCTACTTGTATGCCTAGCGATGTATTAAAAATTGTGTCACATTTTCCTGAAGCTGTTTCAGGTAAATGTGTGTTTAATCATGAAATATCAATATAATGATTATTTTAGAGATTGTAGGGAATTCTTGCACTTGTTTGAACAGAGAAACAAAATGTGTATGTTTATGCTGCTGGGATTTTGGTACTAAAGGGACTATTTTTCTTGTCCATCTTGTATTAAAACTTCTACAAACAGTATGTTCACAAAGGCAAAAGAATCACAAGAGTAATTATATTTACTTGAGTAAATATCTTGAAAGTCCATTATATTAGTAGACACTAGATTAGTTGTATATTCTATTACTTTACTAGTATTTGATTTTAATGCTATGGTCTTGATTATCTATTAGCATGGAGGTCAAGATGTTTAACCTCTATTATTTGTACTGGAAAGAGACTACTTAGACATCTACTACCAGAAAAGCAAGTACTTTCTTACTTACTGAGTTAGGAAAACACTAATATAAAATATAACTATATTAAAACATGAATAGGAAATAAGGGTCAAATTATATTCAGAATTTTGCTCTTGCTTAAAAGGGTTTTTGAAATGCCTTTGTAGAATTTCCCTCAAAACCAGTTAATCAATCCACACAAGAATTCATTTCAGTTTATGTAGTTTTTAACTTACTGAACTCTAGTTTTGAAGAGTCTAAATTCAGTATATTCTGGAGGACAGCTGAGAATCAATATTAGAAATAAATTTTCCCAGATAGTTTTGATGAATAGCTGGGATTGGGATCCATTAGTATATTCCATATGATATTGAGAATGATGCTTAATTAGGAATGTTAATTTTGCCAGTGAGCCCTGTTGAGCTCTGTGATGGGCTTCTGTAATGGGCACTGCTTACCTGTTTTTGTTGTCTCTAAGCATTAGATTGGGGCTGCAGTAGTTAGGCTGGGTAGGCTTGAGGCCCGGACAATCTCAGTGGGGGGTTTTTAATGGTCTTATTAGGACTTTTTGACTTGGGAGAACTTCCTTGGGTCACAGGACTTTACATTACACCCTAGCTAGGACCACAGGGGATGAGGCAAACTTGCTGTTGAGGTGGCTAACAGAAACACGTAATCGTGACCACCCTTCTCAGTGAAGTAGAATGGCCCAAGTTGTCCTGGCAGGTATTACACGTAGGAAGAAAGAGGCTGAAGGAAGTGATCGCGCAGGAATTAATGTATTATGTAAAGCACCAAGGCTGCCCTTCCCATGGGCTATTTGTAATCAGTAATTGAATATGGCAGGAATACTAAGACAGCCCCAGGTCAGATAAAGGTTTCCTCTGTCAGCTTTGGTTTGAGGACCCTCTGAAGGCTTTGCTTATATCTCACAGCAGTCTAGGAAGCTTCCATTCAAACTTCCCTCAGATTTGCACTGAGACTGACATCTCTCCTAGCCTTACTTGATGCCCCCACTCCTATTTTCACTGATAGAAGTGTTTCCTCCTAATAATGCACTAGATTTTAGTTGTTACGAATTATTTAAAAAGCTGTCCTTGGGAGCTTGGAGACAAACACCTTATACCTGCCCCACTATCTGATTAGTCAGCTCTCACACTAACTCCAAGTGAATCTGGTGAACAAGGTCTCTGTCAATAGGATATTTCAATTACTTCCATAGCCACCTTGTAGAGAGGATATTGGGAGTTTATGATAATTTCCTTTCCAAATTACCATTACAATAAAATAATTATGTTTAATATGGTTTTATATTTAGGTATATTTTATTATGTCCTAATTATTACAGTAGATACAGTGATTCTTTTTTTTATAATGATATTTTTAAATATTTATTTATTTTTGAGAGAGAGACAGAGCATGAGCAGGGGGAGGGGTAGAGAGAGAGGGAGACACAGAATCAGAAGCAGACTCCAGGCTCTGAGCTTTCAGCAGAGAGCCTGACGTGGGTCTTGAACCCATGAACTGTGAGATCACGACCTGAGCCAAGGTCGGATGCTCAACCCACTGAGCCACCCAGGCGCCTCCCCTTTTTTTTAATGGTATATTTTTAATGTTTATTTATACAGTGATTCTTTCTTGAATAGGAAGATTATCTAACCAAAGTACCTTGACCTATATCTAAAAATACAGAACAAAACGAGTAACTATCATGTTTAGCTACTATAGTGTCTGGGAAAAAGAAAAGATGATTTGGGAAAAACCACAACTCATAGTTTTAGTTAAAATGTGAATGCAATAGTTCCCCCTTAGCTATGGGGGATACATTCCAAGACATCCAGGGGATGCCTGAAAACAAGGATAGTATTTAACCCTATATATACTATGTTTCCTCCTACACATACATACCAATGATAAAGTTTAATTATAAATAAGGCACAGTACAAGGTTAATAACAATAACTAATAATAAACTAGAACAATTATAACAATACACTAGAATAAAAGTTACATGAATGTGGTCTCTCTCAAAATACCTTACTGTATTGTACTCACCCATCTTTTTGAAGTGATGTGAGGTGATAAAACTTCTACGTAATGAGGTGAAAGACACAGACGTTGTGACATAGCTTTAGGCTACTAATCACCTTCTGGCTATCAGAAGGAGCAACATCTGCTTCCAGATGGTGGTTGAACAAGAGTAACTGAAACTGTGGGAAGGAGAAGTGCAGAAAGCAAAACCATGAATAACTGTAAGTTAGATTTCAAAATGTAAAAATATTTTCTATAGTGATTGATACATGTCATTATACGTTGGTCCAAACGCACAGAATGTACACCACCAAGTGTACCCTAATGTAAACTGTGGAGTTTGGGTGATCATGTGGTATCATAGTAGATTCATCAGTTGTAGCAAACATACCAGTCTGGTGGAAGATGTCCATGAGGGGGAAGCTATGCATGAGTGGAGGCAAAGGTTTTTGAGAAATGTCTGTATTGACCTCTCAATTTTTCCATGAACTTAAAAGTACTCTAAAAAATAAAGTATATTAAAAAGAGAAATGAAAAATAAACTTCAAAATATTTTATTCTCTCTAGCTTTTAATTTGCTGGAGATAGAATTTTTCTAACTATTTTTCTAAATGAGATAATTTTCCGGGTAGATTCATGTTTTCCTTAGTATTACCCTCATCTGAGAAAATATTTAAAGAACTAGGTGTATCCATGAAACCCAGGTGTTAGCTTTCATTTCATGTGGCTATATGGATTTCAAATATATAAAACACTTTTGAGGAGATTCTGCAGCTTAATCTTGAAATTTGTTACACTTCCAAATGCTTAGGACAGCAAATGAGAGGCAGTTTTATGATCATCCTAAATTTAGCTTCGCTCCATGGCATCTATGTATAATAAAACCTTCATTGAATTCAATTTTTTAAAAGCTATCTTCTTTTATATGCCTATGTTAGTGAAATATATAGTTTCACATATCATTTACCTCTACCGTCACTGATTTTTCAAAATTCTACTTTAAACATTCATTTCCCATCTTAATCATCTGCCTTTAAAATATTTGTTCTTAGTTCTTTTACAATATCACCATGTATTTCTATGTATAGTACATTATAAATATATATATACTTTATTTTAAGAGAAATTGCTGGAAACCCCTGGCCAGGTGAGTAGACACCTCTCATTCAATACCATCCTGACTCAAGCTCATAGTCTCTAGTCAAATTTCATTACACAGGAGGAAGCTCAGATAACTACTCCAATAGACTTTAGGTAGAAAGTTGGATTGAAGGCTGCAGAACAGCCTTGGTATTGAATTGCTATTTGGGGGGAAGTCCTCTCTCATTTGTCCTCAACAACTTTACACAGGATTGGCCATAGTCTAAATCACTTGCTTTATTTTCTCTATTAATTTGGTCACTTTCAGAAGCCCATCTGAATGTCTATGACCTTGTACTGAAAAGTTCCTATGTTTTGGCATTTGCTGTGTAAGGTGCATGAAATATATTGCCAATGAGGGTGGGCAGTATGGCACAAAGGTGGTGGGGGTCAGGGTTGGTAATTGCTAGCTGTGACCTTGAGAAAGTTACATAACCCCTCTGATGTTCAGTTTCACCTCTAAAATGGGCATAATAATACCCACTCTCTGGATTGTTGTGAGAGTTAAACACAGTCTTGTCTGCAACCTGTTTAGTCAGCTAAATAGGCTGACTTGTCTTCTGTCTTTCCTTCCTCTCAAGAGAACTCATCATATCATATGTTCCATATGTGCATACCTGTAGGATGATGCTGTATATTCAATGCTCCCGTGGCTCCTACTCTGAGTGATACATTCTAATGTGTTTCATTTTGAGATTGTATTCCCTTCTCTACTTCACACCAACTGTCCCACTCCCCACCCACCACTTGCCTGGAATCGGATGTATGCTGCTTTCTGATTATGGACTTCTTGAAGTCACCGCTTCTGCCATACCCCTTGTTCTTCTAGCTCCTTTTCCACTTGTCCTGTCATGAGTAGAAACCAGATATGGATTTACTGTTAACCTACTAAAGCTTAAGTTTCAGGCCCCTCACTGTGAAGGGCACCTTTGAAGGTTCTGGGAGGGCTTCTTTTAATGCTTCTATATGGTTATATGCTTTTGTAAAATTTGCAAAGTAAGACGCTTTAACCACAATAAGTTAAAACTACTGTCTTTTTCCATCCCAGTTTCCCCTCCATCTCATTTCTTCTTTCATCAGGTGGATTTGGAGTTATTGTAGATATTTTTGAGATCTAAGAGGAGAATGAGATAGGTCATCATTTAGTCTGGATTTAGTAGGCTATGTGTGGTTCTTAGTCACTGTATATATAGTTAAGCTATTGTTAGATCTTCTCATGTTGGAATGGCTTCCAGGAAAACCTATGCTTCATACAGATTCATGACCAATGTGGATATGAATGTGTTCTCTGATGCCTGTTGTTATGAAGCTAGGAAAAAAAACCCTTTGTAAATCTGCTAACAAAATAAATTTCCATCAACAATTGTCATAAAATGTGATCAAAGAATAGGAAACAAAAATATGAAAAATGTATAGCATAAGTTAATAAAAATACTAGGTTATTTTCTTAGATTTAAAAAATTTTGTGTCATATATCATTTCTTAATTTTATAAGTTGTGATTTATTTTCTCAGTTTCAATAAGCATTCACTTGCATATCTAATTTTATATTTGTAATATTATGTTATTTTTCATGGAGGTGTCCTCTCAAATTTATATGCACTGTGATCTCCACAGAACTTGGACTACTGGGGCAACAAGTAGTAAGGCAAGAGGTGACTGGTTGAGGAGGTGGGGTGGGAATGGATATACTTGCTTGTATCATGTACTGAGTGAAATATTTGCTAGAACTGTCAATGAAAGCATTTCCTACAGAGTTAATGGTAATTGACTGGAACTGAAGACTGTAGCTAGCTCTTATAGTAGATAGGATAAGTATTTTTGTCTCACAGAAATTTAGCAATTTATATAATCCAATTTAGTAGTCTTTTTCTTTGTGAATCTTCAATTTTGAGTCTTGCCTAGGCAGAACTTGTCCACCAGAAAACTATAAAAAATTATTCTATATTTTCTTCTAGCACTTTTATATTTTTTTTTACCTAGATTTAACTCTTTAGTTTATCTGAAACTTATTTTATATTTGGTGTGAGATGCAGATGTTTATCATATTTTTCCCTCAAATATGTCAACACTCTATTCAGTAGTGTGTCTTTTTCTCAATAGTGAGGTACCTTCTAAATATTTGGTACAATCATTTATAATAAGATCTGTTGGCTAACCAAAGTTTAGGTGATTTTAAGTTTCTATAATACTGTGAATTAAAAGATCTATTGGAAATATGGAGTGGGCAGTAATTTGAAAGACGGTATAAATTTAAAGAGAAGAAAATATTTCACTTTTCTGTAAACACCTCAGATATTGAAAGTTAACTTTTTATTGAAATGCCATTGAGTTGCTTTTGGTTAGAATTTTCTCCCTTTCCCTTTGATTCCTTTTCTGGATGGTAGTAAATAGATAAAGGGAATTCTTGTTTTTCCTTTTAAATGCGTGTGTGTGTGTGTGTGTGTGTGTGTGTATGTGTGTGTGTGTGTGTGTGTGTGTGTGAGAGAGAGAGAGAGAGGCTCCTTTTCCTAGTCCAGTTTTTTTAATGAATACTATGATGCTGTATTTTTGATAAAATATCGAATGAGCTTTTTGTTATTTAAGTCTAGGAAAGAATTGACTGAGTTTCAGATCCTGTTAACTTATTTGTCCATTTCTCATATTTGTTTGGAATCTGTTGACCCATTAAGAAAGTTTTGATAGTTTTTTGGTCTTGTAAACTATTTTATCTTCAATATTTTAAATAAGGATTGAATTTGGTCATTGGAAAATAGGGTCCATTATTTTTTTCACAAATATTGACTTCCTCAAAGTCATTCATAAAAGGGAAGTTTGGGTCACTTGCAGGTTTAGTGAGTTCCTTTCTTTGATCACAACACTATTTTCTATAACTTAGTGTATTAGTCAGGGTTCTATAAAGAAACAGAGCCAATAGGATATATATAAAATAATCTGTTAATGTGATTGTAGAGGTTGAGAAGTCTCAACATCTGCAGTTGGCAAATTGGAGACCCAGGAGAGCCAATGCATAATTCTAGTACGAGTCTGAAGGCCTGAATCAATTGTGTAAGTCCTACTCTAAAAGCTCACAGGCTCAAAACTCAAGAAAAGCTGATGTTTCAGTCTGAGTCCAAATTCAGAGAAGACCAATGTCTCTGTTCAGTCAGGCAGGAGGATTTTCCTCTATTCAAAGGAAAAGATCAGCCTTTTTTTCTTCTATTCAGGTCTTCAACTGATTTGATAAGCCCCACCCACACTAGAGAGGGCAATATGCTTTACTCAGTCTACCAATTCAGATATTAATCTCATCTGGAAACAATTTCACAGACACACCCAGAATAATGTTTGTTTGAATGGATACCCCATGGCCTAGTCTGATTGACACATAAAATTAACCATCATACTTAATGTAGATAATGATGACTAGAACTGTAATTTAGTAGATCCCAGATTATTATTCTAGCTTTTGGCTCAAGATACAATGTAGTTTTTCACCTTTTGAAATTTTAAAACGTTTCTTTCATGTTTATTTATTTTGAGAGAGAGAGAGAGAGAGAGAGAGTGAGTTGGCGAGGGGCAGAGAGAGGGAGAGAGAGAATCCCAAGCAGGCTCCATGCTGTCAGCACAGAACCTGACATGGGGTTTGGAATCATGAACCATGAGACTGTGACCTGAGCTGAAATCAAGAGCCAGAGACTTAACTGACTGAGCCACCCAGGTGCCCTTACCTTTTGAAATTAAAAAAAAAAAAACGATTTCTGTTACTTAAAAACCCATGTCTGAAACAGATATGCTATAGGTTTGGTTCTTTTGGTATTTATTTATCATGTAATATTTCATGTATTATTCTAAGATGAACATTTGTAAGATGTCTAAATTATTCAGTAAATGTATTTATAAAGTCAAGTTTTTATAATATAAATTATAATGACAGCCTTCTATTTTTCTTGAAATTAAGTTTCCAAGGGAAAATGAGATGATGCAATATTGTGGACTATTTTTAGTATTCTTTAAAAAAGACTCCCTGACATGTGTTGACATGTGAATTTTTAAAAAATATAGTTGACACACAATGTTACATTGATTTCAGGTGTACACCTTAGTGATTAGACAAGTTTACACATTATGCTAGGTTTACATGTAAATTTTTATTTTGATTCTAGTAATTAAAACTATAATTTTACATATTATGTAAAAATATGTCATTATATTGGACTAAAACCTTCTCTAAATTTCATATGGAGACAAAAAGACATTTCACCTCATTTCGTTTTCAGCGAGGCCCAAAATATTTTATAAATGTTGGTACTTACTATACTTCAGTGATGAAAATTTTATCAAATATTTCTACTTTGCAAATATTAATTAACACCAGAGGGAATTCAGGGTACAAATCCAATGCACTGATCACAGCTAGTGTTAGGCTTAGTCACATGCAGTTACCTCCAAGGTATGTTTTGAAGAATGCTGACAAAAAGTCCCTCTTGTCTGAAATATCTATTCTTAGAGAGTGAAGGGAGAATCATCTGCTAATTAGAAACTGATTTTGGTTAACAAGAGTCTTTCTGGGGTGAAAATTCTCTTTGAGAGGTTTAAGTATCTTACTTCCTTTTAAATGCCAATTTAATCTAAATAATAACTCATATTGGTGACTCAAATTGGGGAATTTTGGTTAATAATTAGGAGGGAGGAAAATGAGCAAGAGACTAAACAAGACTTTAAATTTCTTTTACTAAAAACAAGTTGTCAATGACCAAGGAACACTGAGACATCTTAACCCAATCTTAATTGTCCACTCTTTCATGTAACATGTCCTCTCATGTAACTATATAAATTTCAGTTAAGCTTTGATGAATCTCCTGGTGAAGCAAGTACGGTTAAACATTTCCCTTGCACGTGTAGCACTGATTTCTCCTGATGTTCTCACATCTTACAACTCCCTTTGAAGCTACTTTGGAAATTCAGTGTTACAAGCATCCTACCAGTATTTTCTCAGACATCTCTCTTACAGCTCTATGGGGAACATGCTACATCTTGGCATTTAGCATAATTAGCTGAGGATGATCATCTACATTCAGAGCCAAGGAAACAAAATCCCCTTTTGTTGGCATTTTATGCATCTCCCACATCTTTTTTTTCAAAGAGTTCTTTCTGTATCCCCAGCCTTGTTGCATGTGTACCCTGTCTCCCTTTCTTCAGCATTGGGCATCTTTGGGAGTGTAATCCAGTCATGTATACGCTCACCTTCAAACTTCAAGGATCAAACAGTCTCTACTGCTATAGGTCAGGGGACAGCAGTCCTCAAGCTGTGTTGTCTTTAGGAGACTTAGACGCTCTACATTCCCTCAATTTCAGGTTTGCTGCTCACTCTCTGAAATGCCCCCTCTCCTGACTTGCCAGTCTTCTGTTATGTACTTCCATTGTCCCAATATGACTCTCAGAGGTATGCTACCTTTTTGATGTTCCTTTTGTTCTGGAACTAAAAAATTATTGCAAAGCAATGAAGCCAAAAGAAAAGTGATCAAATGGATTTAGTAAAAAAATGAGTCTATCCTCTTTTTCTCAAACATTGAAATTGTTGCCTAGTTTTTTTTTTATTTTTGAAATTGTGGATTTGGCATCCTGTATGCACAGCTGTGTTACTTCATATATTGGAGATGTCAAGAGAAACCTGATATCTCAGATGAACATCAAGTGTTGTGTTGCGTGAAGCCAAATTGCATGCAGTTGCATGCAGTCCTTTAGATCATTCAAATTTGGTTATGGTTGAAATGAGACTAAAAATATTCTTTCAGGTTTTATGGTTTCCCATATTCATATAATGTGAACACTTTGAACAATTTTTTGCTTCTGTGTTTCTGGTACTTTTTTTTTTCCTATTTATTGTATTTCCAGGAGTGACACAAGCACCAAAGGAAAAATTGGCAAGGTTAAATTTTTGAACCCTCCACCCCCACCCCACGCCTCTAACTTAGAACCCTCAAAGCTGAAATTTTGCCTTCCTTGTTAAAAAAAAAAAGTTTCTAGTGACAAAATATGTATGGACTGTGTTCAGCATAATCTCCAGTACAAAGCAACATGGGTATTGTAAATACTCATTAAAAAAATTCAGTTGACATCTATTGAGTACCTACTATGTGTCGTGACAGTCTCTAACCATTTTGCCATTGGAACAATAGCAACTACTTCAGTATCCTTAGTGTAAAGCCACACTTGATGACTTTAATAGAGTTGGTATGTAATAACAAAGAGATAATAAACAGCTCTTGGGAGTAAAGGGCCTCTCATAGATAATGCTGCTGTTTTTACTTGTTTGATGCTATCTAGTCAGCTAACCAGCAAAAGTACCAGAATCAGGAATTGATGTCTAGAATCTATAATTATAATGAGCCCTATGAGATTTATTGACTATATAATTTAGAGTCTGCAATTCCAAAGTGGAAGATAATAGGGCATTAAGATCGATTAAGAAATAATGACCTCATTCCTTACCCTTCAGTTATAGAATATGCTACTATAATGAACTCATTTTAAAGATCTACTTGAATATTGAAATATAGGATTCCATTCATGGTGAATAGTTTGGAATTCTTAAATTATTCTTATTGAAAGAGGTCAAAGAGAGAGTTTTTCTAGAAACCATGATCTAAATTGTCCTTGTAATTTGTAGATAATATTCAAAAGATAAGACCTATTTCTATATGATTAGAAATAGAGGAAAACATTGTAATATCATATGAAACCCTGGCTGCTTTGCTTATGAACTCTGTGATCTTGGGAAGTTATTCACCCTTCTGGCATCAGTTTCCTTATCTACATAGCAAATTTTTACTGATGATGATGTTGTTGATGATGATGATGATGATGATGATGATCCAATCTGGCTGGGTTTTACTATTTGCTAGCCCTTTGAACTTTGGAAATGGATAAAATCCCCCTACTTTAGTTTTCTCATTTTTCTGGCTCAGACTAAGTACTCAACAAAAGTTAACTGTTATTAGGTTGTACTTTTTTTAATATAATGGACCCTACACAGAAGCGTGACGGGGAACAATTATTTGTTGAGCATGTGCTTCTTGCCATAGCCAGAATAGCTGCTGCTTCAATCAGGGTTTCTTGGTAAACCCTTGGTTAAACCCTTAGCAAAACCACTGTAGCTAGTCTTGTTAAAAGTGTTTATTAAATTATATTGGTTTATGAAGTGATATTAACTGAAATCACATTGCTGGATTGTTTTAGTGAGATCCTGCTGGTATTACTGCAGGATATAGGCCCCAGCTCATTCAGTCAACACTGGGCATGCTGATGGAGGGGCATCTGACTGGGGAGGAAGGTCACATGTGTGCACCCTAGTATAAGAAAGGTTAGGATTCTACTCTCAGGAGAAGGGGCCATAAGGCTGGAAATCTCCCAGACTTTGGAAGGGTGTTCAAACAATGCTGGATAGTCAAAAAACCTAATAATAAATACCACAGGCCCTTTACATAAATTATCTGTTTTAATCTTTACAACTACCCAGTGAAACCTCATTATAATTGCCCCTTTCTACACAATGTAACACAGACTGTGGTGTAGTAGGGTCTTTCCAAAGCTCTCAGCTAGTAAATAGCAGATCTGAAATATAAATCTAGGGTATCTGTCTCCAATACTCATACTTTTTCTTTAACATTATTTTGCTTCTTCAGAATGGTTGGGGTTGATACATTCCACCATGGCACCCTTATCCAGTAACCAAACAAAGTAAATTAAAATACTAGTTTTTAAACAAAGAGGATTGATTATCAATAGGACTTTCCTTCAGAAAAGCAGTTTCAGTATAGTCCAAGCCAAGTAAATTCATATTTTTTAATGACTACTTGATCTAAAATAATCTCAAAACTTAATATTACTAATTGGAGCGTGTTGATCCTTCAGGCATAGTTTTAGTGTATTTTGGATGATGGAATTTTTGATATAAAAAGAGGCCTGCTATACTTACAGGCTCTGGATGAGGGTGTGAGCATAATTATTGAGTGCACATGATAGGTTTAAAAACTATGGCCTTTCACATTTCTTAGTGCTCCTAGAAGCACTTTTTAAATACTTAAAGGATCTGCCCATTAATACCCTTTTCTGAGTATTCAATAAAATGTAGAGAACTATGGAACTGACTCAAGACTCCTTCAGTAAATGACCTAGGGTGCTGAAAGAGCATCAGTTGATTTGGTTGCTGTTTAACTGCCTCAGTGTTTCCAAAAGGTTTTAATTAAAGGATTGGTATATCTGTCATTTTTATTGGTTAATAAATGTATTTTGGAGGAAGTTTGGAAAATATTAAAGGGTATCAGCCTTGGAGACAGAAAGCCTTGGTTCAACCCCCTGTCCAAACACTAACTAGCAGTGTGACCCTGGCTGAAAAATTTGACCTCTAGCAGCTTCAGGTTTCTAATTTAGAAAAGGGTAACTGATAGCTTATTTCTCTATTTCACGGGGATTGTTGTGGATATTTTAAAAAGAGAGAAAGATCTTGCATTAGAAAGTGAAGTGCCAAACTACTGTGTAAATCAGAAGAATTGTTATAAGGTCTGAATGTTGAATGGTGAGTGGCACTGAGTGGCATTTTAGAAAGGAGGAAATAAAATCTCTTATTTGTAGTGTTTCCTCTCACCCAGTTTCTAAGATTCTGCTGTTATGGTAACCCCCAAATGCCCAAATCCATGGCAGTGTAATCCAAGATATGTGGAGTGAATGTGTAATTTTTTGTCTGTTTAAAGGAAAACACCTTGTCCCAAACCAAATAAAAGACAATTTTTGATAATTTGTCCTTATAGTTGTCGTCGTTGTTGTTGTTGCTGAGAGGGGTGGAATTTGGCTTTTAACGTTTCCTTCAGGGGCAAGTCTGAATTGGTACTGAGAAAGTGAAGGCTAAGTCCTGGAAGGAAGGTGCCAAGAATGAAATTACTAAAATAATAGGAGAAAAGTATTTTCCTACAATAAATAAGTAACATTTTTTAAACTTTACCTTGAGCTAGGTATTCTCTTAAGACCTTATCTAATTTCTGAATCATCTTTCTTTGAAAGATATTTTTCCTGTTACAGAAGAGGAAACTGAGGCTAATAGACTTTAAATAGCTTGCTCCAAGGTTATATAGTAAGTGGTAGAGCTGTGATACAAACTCAGGCAGTCTGCATCTAGAGTTTGCTCTCTCAATCACTCTGCTAGTCTCCAATAAATACATAGCTGCCATCTGCCAAGCTAAGAAGAGATTACGCAGTGGCTTGCCAAAAGCTTACGATTTTGCAGAGCAGTTTTCATATTTGTTACTAGTTATTCCTGGATATCTTATTTCAGTTCTATATCAGAATTTTGATATCACATTTGACTCAGAATAAACATAAATATGGACAGCAATAGGCTGAGATATGAAAAATGCTCATAGAAGAAGTAGTCTTTGCAGATTTGGTCTTTGACAATGCAGTTTTATTTTAACAATTACTTATTGAGCATCTGTTATACCAGGCATCATAAAAACATCTCCCTGCCCCCCCCCCGCCCGCCCCAGTAGGATTTAGTGACTTGAGAAGGGAGTCTTCTAAGAAAGGCTATATTGTATCTGCATCATAGTTTCTCCATATTTTGGGAGACCAAAGGAAAAGGGTTAGTCTGAAAGCTGGAAAACAAAGAAGACTTTGACTTAGAGACATTACTTATGACTTAAGAAACTGAAAAGTAACCTATGTGGCCCCCCACTTTATGAACCCCCTGAATAAAGAGAAAATGAGCTTACATCAGGAGTTCTACCACATGGCATCTTGCAGTGGCCTAAGAGACTTTGGCTTTAAGCCTGAGTAGGAAACACTGAATTATTTGAACTATGCCATGATGGACAGCAAAAGGGCCTTTATTTGAAAAACTCTGTGAGAATGGAGTGCCACTGCAATAAATTGAAGCCCTTATGCTGTAAAAATTCCCTTAGCATTCTCAAGGGTAGAGCCTTCCAGCTCAGAGGAAAGAAAAAACACACTAATGGAGTTTTCTTGTTCACCTCATAGGTCAGCATCACTCCTCACACAGTCGTGACTTTTGAACCATTTACTTTCCCTAGGGAATTGCTTTATGTTTGCTTGTCTTTACTTTTGCCTCACATCCATTTTTTTCCCCTTCAAGACACTAAAAAAGGGATATTTCATGTTATTTCTTGTTAGCATTTAAGAAAACTTTCAATAGTGCTCAACTCTCTGTGAAGCATTTTACCGGGTGATTAGTATTAAGAATGAGCATTTGATGGTAATTTATATATTTAAACTATTCTAGAAGAGGATCAAATGACTGACTGAGCTCTCTGTGATCTGGAGTATAGGGAAACATCCATTTCATATTTCTTTTCTTGCCAGCGATATGTTGTTAGTTTTTCTTGTCTTCACCAAAGTAGTTAGAAAAGGTGGTCTGTATGTAGTCTGTCTTTTCTTCATTTCCCATTCCCTCAGATTCTGGTGTCAAGCTCTGCCACTACATAGAAATTTCCATTTATTTATTTATTTATTTATTTATTTATTTAAACTAGGCTCCATACCCAGCATGGACCCCAACGCGGGGCTTTAGCTCGTGATCCTGAGATCAAGACCCATGCTGCGATCAAGAGTCAGATGCCCAACTGACTGAGCCACCCAGGTGCCCCTAGAAATTTCCCTTTAAAAGCTTGGATTGTTTTCAGGGTTTTCTTTGGCTTCATCCTCTTCCATCACCTTGTAGTACTGCACAATATTGACAACCTTTTCCACTTTGAAAGAGTTACCTCTTGCTTGCTTCCCTACATGTTCTTATTTCTCCTACCCTATGACTTCTTTCTTACCGGAGGAAAATCTCCAGATTATGGGAGAATGATTGGTTCTGTTTGTATCTGTGACAATTCAAGAAAGGGTGGGAAGATGAGAATCTGAAGATGTTCAGATACGGGTACTCTTTTGGGGCGCCTGGGTGGCTCAGTTGGTTAAGTGTCCAACTTCAGCTCAGGTAATGATCTCACAGTTTGTGAGTTCAAGCCCCACATTGGGCTCTGTGCTGACAGCTTGGAGCCTGGAGCCTGCTTCAGATTCTGCGTCTCCCTCTCTCTCTGCCCCTCCCATGCTCACACTCTGTCTCTCTGTCTCTCTCAAAAATAAATAAACATTAGAAAAATTAAAAAAAAAAAAAAAGAAAAGGGGGTACTTTTTTGGACCCTTCAGACTTCAGGAGAAATCCCATAGATTTCATGGAGGCTGCCCGACAGCTACTGCCCTGGTGAGCCTTTAAGGCTACAATGTAGATTAGCTTCTACCCCACCTTTAGTGTTGCTGAGATTGCTAAGAATTTTCTCAAGCTCTGGAGGTACCAGGAATAACTCATCTCTAGTTCTGGAAAGTCTTAGGAACAGCTTGCCTTCTAATAGCACCCTTGATATAGTCTGCATGCTTCACAGGTGTGGTCTGGTGTCCATCTCACCGTTGTCCTTTCACACAAGGTAATGGAAGACAGTGTTAATAAAAGCAGCCTCTCTTATTTTATTAAGACCTGAGAAGGAATTTTAGTTACTTGGTCACCTTCATGTTTCTGAGGGAATTATCAACATCAGGAAAACAAATTATATTATCAGGCAGAACGTAGGAAATGTTATACGTAGTTCAGACTATATTGGCGACATAATTTTGAAAACGTTGATTATAGGAATGGACAAAAGTTTGGAAAACTATATTTTTAGTAGGCAGGGGATTTTTGTAGAAATATCACATCCAGTTTTCTGTTATTTCAGTATAAGACTGGCTATATAACTACAGATGCGAGAGAGATGCTATGCAAAAACAATTTTTTTCCTTCTTATATAACCCTGAATTTGTTGTGAAGCAGTATGTCATTGTCTAATCCAATCACGATGGTGCTATTGGCCACATTGTCAATTTCCCACACTCCCTTTCAGTTGGAAAGATTCATGTGACCCAGTTCTACCCAGTGACATGTAAAGGGAATTCTGCTGTAGGGTCAGAGAAAGACTTTTTTCTCTCTGTTAAAAAGGAGAGAGTAGCTTAGCTACCCTTTTCTCCTGCCTGTGAATGTAGTCATGATGCTTGGACTTGTGAGACTGTTAGACAATAAATACTAAACATACTAACATGCTGATGATGGTTGATAGGAAGGATGGAAAAAAGTCTGAGTCTTGAGGATATTGTTGAACTTTTAGACCCACCCTTGCCTATCTATATCTAAACTTACTAAGCAAAAAACAGACATCCTATTTGTTTTTCCTACTGTTAGTTGGTTATTCACTCATTGTAAAAAGCTTTTTTTTTTTTTTTTTTTTTTTGTGTGTGTGTGTGTGTGCGTGTGTGTGTGGATGTAAGAGGCAGCCTTGTCTTGGTCATGATCATTGATAATGCATTCTTATAAAAAGCATTCATTTGAATTTCTTTGAATATATTATGCTATTTAATTTTTTTAAATATATTTTCCTAAATTTGTAGTTTTCCTTAGTATTTTATATCAATTTAGTTGTCCACAAGTTTATATAAGACAATAAATATCTCATAGGTAACTAGCATATATTAGGGTTATATCATGTGAAGGCTATATCTACCTCTTAATAAAGTTAGTATTATAGCTTTTAAAATTTGTTCCAAAGTACCCTGATATAGTAGGAAAAGAGTACATTTATTTTCTCTTGGTCTAGCGTTTATGTAAGTTTTACTCTGTTGAAGAGAATGTAAAGGTGGGACATTTCAAATGGCTTGTTGATACAAGACCTTAATTTTTTATTGAATAAAAAGGCAAAGCAATGTATTTCCATGTCTTTTTGTATGTACTCCATTTTATCTTCCTTGTATAAATAAACACTTCCGATTGTAACCATCAAATTGAACTTTGTAAAACTTACAAGACAAACTTTGTTTTCTTGTTTTCTAGACTATAATAGAATAAAACCATGATGTATTTTAAATATTATTCCTATTAAAATAGTATATAGTTATTTTGATAATCATAGAAAGATATAAACCAGAAAATATAAATAATTTTATATTTTGCTTCACACAGAAGATCACCATCTGTGTTCTGTTATACTTTTACCCAGTTTTTATTCTTTGCATTTTGTACATATACATATATATATTTTTATTATTATAAAACTGGGTCCATGAGAGAACCCTTTCATTTACAATTTTAAAACATTTTCTTGTACAGTATTAAAATTATTTGATTCATAGTAAAAAATTATTTATGTGTTTAATTTATATACAGTAAAATACACTTATTTTATTGTGCAGTTTTATGAATTTTGATGAATGCATAGTCATGTGTCTACCTTTTCCAAGAGCTGGTAACATATTATAATTATTTTATAACCTTATCTGACAGTTCTAGCATTTGTGTCATATCTTAGTCTGGTTATATTGATTACTTTGTCTCTTGACAGTGTGCTAGGGTTTTTTTCCCGTTGCTTTTTCTATGTCTCTTAATTTACTGCTGAAAGGCAGATGTCCTGTATAGAAGAGTAGAGGGTGAAGTGTATAGTTATTGTACCTGGATACAGGCACTCCTGTTCTTCTATTAGGCCATTAGTATGGTGTTTTGAGTAAATCTAGTCAGAAGTTGAGCTGAGTTTAAGATTTGTTGTTCCTGTCATTAATCTCAGTTCTCCATAGGTTTTATTTTCCTTTCAAGTTACCTTGTGTTTGTCAGAGGCTGGTTTTCCAGAGTGTTATTTGAAATGTGTGCTTCATATTCAGTTTTTGGTTTTTCCTTTACATTGTGCCTCTCTCAATGCTCTGGCCCTTCTTTTAGCGAAAATATATCTCTGTTATCAGTCGCTTTGTGCTTATTAGTCTGGTGGATGGGGAGATGTGACACCGTAAGTTTTAGTCATGTTATTCTACAGTTGGAAATGTTTATTACTTTTATTCTAATATTTTAGTACTTACTATTTTAATCTTTAAAATTTTTATTTGTATGTTGATAGAGAAAGGCAGAGCATGAGCAGTGAAGGAGCAGAGAGAGAGAGGGAGACAGGGAGTCCGAAGCAGACTCCAGGCTCTGAGCTGTCAGCCCAGAGCCTGACATGGGGTTTGAACCCATGACCTGTGAGATCATGACCTGAGCCAAAGTTGGATGCTTAACTGACTAAGCCCCCCAGGGGCCCCAGTACTTCTTATTTTAATGCTTTGATATTATGAACAGAATTTCTGTATCCTATTTTGAAATTTTGATTATCTGAGCCAATTTCGACTAGGAAGTGTTTCTATTTTGCTAGATTTAGTTTGGTCATTTCTTTTTGAAAAAATGTTCTTTGAATTCTCGTTAGAGAATTCAACAAGAGATTGAGAATCTTGTTAGAGAATTCAATTGAGATATTATTCCTTTGCTCTTTATAAGTTGGTAGTATGATGTGTTGTTTATGCATAATGTGTGTATTAATTGGCATAGTGTCTCTTGTCAGTATTTAAGCTCTCAGTGCTCCTTAGTTTTAGAAGAGCTGCCACTTTTAGTGATTATGGCCATACTCTACTCCAGACTTTGTGCTAACAATATTTTCTTCGCTTTCTGTGACACTAGATTTTTAGGTTTGTATCAATCCCAAACTGCTGATTCAAGTGGAAGAAAAAAATACTAGTCACATTTAAGAGTTAAGAGCATCATTTACATTATCTATCTTATGAAGCCATGTATATTTCTTTCATTGTTGCTATACTGAGAAAACATAGATAAGATAACCAGAAGCATGAGCAAACTTTTTGCCTGCTTATTGAAAAAAAATGCTCCATCACCATAGGTCTCTTGTAAGGTTGTTACTACTATGGAGTACCTTCACTTCAAACCCCTTCACTGCAGTGTCCTGTTGTTTCCTCTTCTAACATATGTCCTATAATTATGGGTTTGATAGAGGAATTCAAAAGAGATCAGGCCATTTCTCATTCCTACCTCTCCCATTTCTCTGTAAATTGTGATGCACAAACACGGGAATGTTAAGGAATTCTGAAGGAATATATGTTTCCATCTTTTAAGTAACAATATAGGACAAACATTGAGATGAGAGATTTTTCTTATCCACACTCTCTTTCTACAACATTTTGACTTTAAGTTTATGTGGCACACATCTTAAGGGTGAAACTTTGTAGTGAGGAGGACAGTATACTAAGTTTTAAATGACTGATGGAGAGGAGCATGAGCATAGGTAAGATTCTTTCTTTCCTTCTTTCTTTCTTTCTTTAAAAAAAAATTAATGTTATTTGTTTTTGAGAGAGAGAAACAGAGTGCAAGCAAGGGAGGGACAGAGAGATGGAGACACAGAATCCAAAGCAGGTTCCAGGCTATGAGCTGTCAACATAGAGCCTGACGTTGGGCTTGAATTTACAAGCCTGGAGATCATGACCTGAGCCAGAGTCAGATCCCCAATTAACTGAGCCACTCAGGCACCCTTCTTTTTTTAATTTTTAGAGAGATAGAGAATGAGTGGGGGAAGGGCAGAGAGAGAAAGATGGAGAGAGAGAACCCAAAGCAGGCTCTGCACTGTCAGTGCATAGCCCAACACAGGGCTTGATCCCACAAACTGTGAGATCATGACCTGAACTGAAATCAAGAATTGGATACTTAAATGACTGAGCCACCCAGGCACCCTAAAATTCTCTTAAAGTTCTGGGGAATAAGAGAAAGGGTGGGGTACTTTTATCATGTGTGGGTTGCTATTATGTATATGTGAAAGCTGTTGTGATTCTTGGTGGTCCATTCTTAACACAATGGTTACTCCTGGATTGTATATTTAGAGAACATGCTTTCTAGAATCCAGCCTTACCCTTTGATATATGTTACTTACTTGAAGAGCAGAGTGTTCTCTCCTTGGTTCTTCATTTTGAAATAGATGAGAGGCTGCCCTTGCTAGAGTGACTTCACATTTTATAGTTAAATTTGAAAAGAGCTCAATGTCTCTTTTCCCTGATACTTTTTTGAAAGCATTTATGAAATTTTCAGATGATGATCTAGATTTCTTAATATGCTTAATTGTTCACTCTTCACACAAAGCAAAAAGGTGGATGTTAAATTTCAAAATCTTTTTTTTTAAAGTTTGTTTATTTATTTTTGAGGTTGGGGGAAGGGGCAGAGAGTGAGAGAGAATCCCAAGCAGGCTCACACTTAGCCCAGAGCCTGATGTGGGGCTTGATCCCATGAACCTTCAGATCATGACCTGAGCTGAAATCAAGAGTCAAACACTCAGCAAACCAAGCCACCCAGGTGCCCCTCAACATCTTTTTTTAAATGCTTATTTATTTATTTTGAGAGAGAGAGAGCGAGAGAGAGAGCATGTGAGAGTCGGGGAGAGGGAGAGGGAGAGGGAGAGGGAGAGAGAGAGAGAGAGAGAGAGAGAAAGAGAGAGAGAATCCTGAGCATTCTCTGTGCAGTCAGTGCAGAGCCTGATGCAGGCACCATCCCACAAACCATGAGATCATGACTTGAGCCGAAATCAACAGTTGGATGTTCAACTGACTTGAGCCACCCAGGTGCCTCAAATTTCAAAATCTTCTTATTGGTAAGACTGTAATCACAATGTGCTCAGTACATTAGCTGGAGAATCTTTTGGATTTTATATATAGGGCTTCAGATCTATATTATTCAATAAAAGAATTTACATTCTTATTATAATATGCCTATTACTAAATAATGAATATCTTTGATTTCATATTCCTATTATGTCTAAAGGATGAGAGGAAGGTTTGGGTATTTATTTTTCTTTTTTTTAATTTTTTTAATGTTTATTTTATTTTTGAGAGAGACAGAGCATGAACGGGGGAGGGTCAGAGAGAGAGGGAGACACAGAATCTGAAGCAGGCTCCATGCTCTGATCTGTCAGCACAGAGCCTGACGCGGGGCCTGAACTCACGAACTGCAACATCATGACCTGAGCTGAAGTCAGACGCTCAACTGACTGAACCACCCCGGCACCCCAGGTCTGGATATTTCTTAAGCAATTTATCACAGAGGAGTTTAAAACTGGGTGGGTTCACTTTTGAAGATGCCCATCAACAACAAGATGGCCCAGTGGGGTGATAAGAGAACATGCTGTGCAGGAAGTAGACTTGCACTGCTTGTTTTGTTCCTTCCTGTTCTTTGGGGTGGGGGGGGTGCTTTACTCTTTCTTTGTTCTTTTCAATAAATAGAATTTAGGCTAGAAAAAAAAAGAATGGGTTGGTTATTATTAGAGAAATCTGTCTTGGAGGTACATAGTTGTAATCACAATACTGGTCTATTTCAAACATTTTTGGCCATAAGCTAAGTTTCTAAACTTGCGATCTGATATACCTAGGAGTTCACCACCCCCAACATGAAACAAAGATTTTATCAAATAATCCTATTATATGTGATACTTTCCAATATTGTCATGTTATTTTCTTTCTTTCTTTCTTCTGGGGTGGCGGGGGTGGGGAGGGGAGACACAGGATTTAATGGGATGTCCTCTAAACAGAACACCCACTATCCCCACCTCCATGTCATGTTTTTTTTCTATAGATATAGATATGGGTATGTAGTTCCTTAAAATAAACTGGTCAAACAGATTAAATTGCTTTTACCCACAGTGGGTTGTGATGCACAGTTTGGAAAACACTGATATAGCCTCTCATATGCTCCATGCCCTGGAGTTCTTGGAGCCATAAATTTTTATGTGCTAATGTGTGGATTTATTTTTCTGGAGATAGGGTTCTTAAGTTTTTATCAGGTTCTCAAAAGGTCTACTGCCTCTGATATAAAGATACATAAAGACAAGCTAATTAGGTCTATCACTCAACTCTTAAGTTCTCTCCCATGTTTTACTGTGATTACTTTTCCTATTATTTTTATTCTACTCTCTTAGCTTCACTAAGAGCATATCTATCCAAGAGTTCCTCAAGGATAAAGAATCATATATGCTATTTTTTAATCTATATGATAATAAGAATAATAAAATAATAACCATGTATTTAAAATCTATTCTTTGTTAAGAATTGTATTGGGAGCTTTAAACATTTTATCTTGAATTCACAAAATAAATGCTGTAAGGTAACTCTTCTTATCCACATTTTCATATGTAAAGGTTGAGACTGAGATAGAGTAAGTAATTTGTCCAAAGTCTCTCAGGGTAGAGAAGAATTCTAAAACAGATTTATGAGACTCTAAGCAAATATACTGCCTACTCCCATGTATCTGGCTTATTGAGAGATTATTATTATATAACATCATTGTGTGTATTTTTCAGTTGATTCAGGGATTGAGGTTGTAAAACAAGATAATTTAGCTATGCGTGACTTAGTATACTAGGTGGGAGCATAAGGCTTAGTCTAGGGAGTATAATTGCTGAAAATACGCCCAATTGCTGAGTTATCCCGAAGGAACTCCTCTCTTTAATAGGCTCAGGGTCAGCGCTTCTGAGTCTGGATTTCTGAAACTGACTCTTTTGGATCCATAGACTCATAAAGCCAGTTTCTCACTTTTGTGAACAGAGCTGCTGTCAGATGAGGGAAACAAGAACCTTCCATAGTGTCTCTGGAACCTGCTCTTATTCTATAGCAGATTTTCCTATCAAACAACTATAGACAAGTGACTAATATTGTCAAGAGATTTGGAAAAGAGAAGTTGTAGGAATTGTGGTAAGGTAGCACAATTCATTGCTCTTTGAACATGTGATTTCAGAGCAATCTCTGATGCTTTTGAGTGCTTCCTCTGTGCCACAGACTCTCCTAAGGTGAATTAGTTTCTTTCACCAGAATCATTTGCATGTACAGATGGGGAAACTAAGGCAAAAGGACATTAAGAAACTTACCCAAGGACGCACAGCTGATAAGGGGTGGAGCCAGGATCACAGAGCCTGTGCTCTAACCTGTAAAGCACATAACCTGTTAGTAATATCTCTTGGGAAAGAATTCACCCATGAGATCAGAAGAGGTCTTCAGTTGGCATAGATTTAGGTGTGGTGCCAAGATGGTCAAATTCAAGTTATTTAGTTATGAAAGATACTATAGCTTATAATAAGTCCCTGGGGGTAACTAGTTCTTTAAACAGGCTGAAAATCAACATCATAACAGAAATATCTCCAGTGAACTAAGTAGATTTGCTGTTGTCTTTTTGAGGCCTCTCACACTGAGAAATGCCTACTGACAGATTTTTAAAGTTTGTTTAGTTGAGGGGGAGGGAGGGCTAGTTCAGTGCAAGTGAGCCTCCATAAGTAAAAGCACCTAGAAAAAAGGCTGCATTTTTATTAACTGATGGAGAGAAGGTTATGTCGGTTTTTATTTTTCAAAGCTTCCACTTCTCATAGAATTTCCAACTCTCCTTTCAAATCAGAAGAGAAAAAAAAAAACAAGCTAGGAAGGAGAAGTAATTCAAAATAAAAAAAGAGGACAGAACAGCATATTTTTTAGAACTTCAGATAAAAATTTTGTTTGAGGGAAAACTTTCAGAAGGAAATAGGGGAAAAAATCTCCTTTTTAGAACAAAACAAGAAGTAGTTTAAAAATGCAATTTCAAAGAACTATCAAATTTTTAAAGGTACCACAGAAATGAATTTTGAATTCCATTTTCAAATTAGCCAAATAGCCACTTAAAACAATTTTTTTTTGTTTATTCTTTGAGAGAGAGAGAGAGACAAAGCGTGAGCAGGGGAGGGGCAGAGAGAGAGGGAGACACAGAATCCAAAGCAGGCTCCAGGCTCTGAGCTGTCAGCACAGAGACCCACGCAGGACTCAAACTTACAGACCATGAGATCATGACCTGAGCTGAAGGCAGATGCTCAACCAACTGAGCCACCCAGGTGCCACACCAAATACCCACTTTTATATGATGTTATATTTTTTAGATACTAAGAAAGTCCTTAATGCTGTTTAATCCAATCTTTTATTATGTTTCCTAAATTGTTCACATACAAGGATACTACTGATTTGATGATGAATTATCACAATCAGAGAGGCTCCCCTCTAATTAGAGAAAAGGCTATCAGAATAATGGATTATAATTGTGGAAATTGGTATTTTCTTCTTCAAGTAGAATTCATATTCCTTCTCTGTGTGCAAAACCCATTTTGTTACTCAATGTATCTTTTAAAAATGTTTTTAGTGTTTATTTATTATTTTGAGAGAGAGAGAGAGAGAGAGAGAGAGAGAGACATAGTGTAAGCAGGGGGAGGGTTAGAGAGAGAGAGAGACAGAATCCGAAGCAGGCTCCAGGTTCTGAGTTGTCAGCACAGAGTCTGACGTGGGGCTCAAACCCAAGGACAGCAGACCTCAAGATAGAGAGATCATGAGCTGAGCGGAAGTTGGGAGCTTAACTGACTGAGCCATCCAGGCACCCCACTCAATATATCTCTTAATCCCCAGTCATGATGACATCTTGATAGCTCTATAGAGCTATCTGTTTGTTTTCTGTAGGATTACTAGGTTTGTGTCAATTTGTCCTTGTTCTTTTACTTTTGTCACCTGTGGCTGACTGCAATGAAAATAGTAATCTGGTATCTGGAAGAGATCACAACTTCTTTTACCTGGAGAACCAATGTGTGGTTGGCCTCTTATGATATTCTTCTAACCATCTCTCTGTGATGCCATGAGAAGTGCCTTGGAATTAGAATATATGGGGTATATATATATATATATATATTCCAAAAGTTGTGTACTGGCTGCATACTCAAGAGGGGGTGAGGTGGGAGTGAAGAGGCTCTGTGATTCAAACTAATATTTGGGTTGGTTTTAGTCCCAATAATTACATATATAGTATGTGTATGTGTGTGTGTGTATTACACACACACACACACACACACACATATATACACATACATACACATATACATATATATATATATATATATTTATTTTTTTTTTTTTTTTTGGAGTGAGGAATAGAATAGTAGTTTAGGTAGCATTAAATTCAAATAGTTTCACAGTCTTAGTAGTCTATCTTGTTAAAATCTGGAGACTCTTTCCATAATAAAATATATTTTGCAAAATCACTGGTTATGTGCAAACAATATCACATAACCCTATAGAATACATGTTGGGCTGTGGAGTGGTGTTTATTAGCAGGACATTCAAGGAGACAAGAGAGAGTATTGTGTTCTTGGGCAGTGCCCAGAGTTCTGGCAGGGCCGGATGTCAGATTCCAGGGGGATGGATTCTAACTCTTGGGCTGGGAAATTTTTTAGCTGCATTATTAAGGAACCATTGGTTGTCTTCTGATTGATCAAGAGCTGGGATGGAAATGAATTCTTGGTTCCCACTCTAACCTGCCAATTTGGCATTCATGGTTAGGGGAGTCCCAGATGTTCCCCTGATGTAATATGGGGGTTGGGGTCAAACTTTGTAGTTGTGCCTATATGACATAGTAAGTTAGTAGCATGATTCATTATCTCAGCTTTCAAGGATGAAAAAGGGAGATACTGTACTCACTGTGGTGTGATGAGGTGACTGTGCACCTAGCCTTGAAGTTGACCAGGACTGATTTCCATAGCTCTGCTTAAGGCTGAGTTCCAAGGAACTTTGTGGGGAGATGACACTTTTTTGGAAGGCCATCCTATATGACTTACCCTACAAGGGATAAGTCTCCCACAAATTAATCCTTACTTCTCATAGAACTTCAAAGATAGAGAAAAACTTAGGATGTTTGAATGACAAGATCCAGTTATCTAAAAGGGGTAAGATATTAGGATGGCTTCAGAATTTTACTAGAGGCTTTCAAAATTGAAATCAGTGAAGTCTCTCTCTCCTCCCAACTCCTACCATTTGCAAAAATCTCAAGATGTGTTTTCATCTTTTTTTAAAAAATCTTTTACCATTTACTATTTTGAGAGAGAGAGAGAGAGAGAGAGCGCGCGCGCAGAAGGAGAGGGAGACACAGAATCTGAAGCAGGCTCCAGACTCTTAGCTGTCTCAGAGCTCTGTCACAGAGCTCGGTGGAGGGCTCAAACTCATGAACTGTGAGATCATGACTTGAGCCAAAGTCAGGTGCTTAAATGACTGAGCCACCAGGTACCCCCTAAATTGAGTTTTAAACATTCACAGGCCATAGAGTTTGGGGAAGAAGGTACAAACTAAGATTTGTGTTACTTGTATCATCTTCTGCTCACTGGCATACTTTCTCTCCTAATTTGTTATTCTCTCTTTTTCTTGTTCTCATCTATGTTCTTTCTGTTTTCTCTTTGCTTCTTCTAAGTCTCTGTAAATTTATTGCTCTTTTTCATACTAGTCATACAGAATAATGAAATGAAATTACTTTTCTTTGTAAAGCTGAGGGGTTCTTCTACCTGAGAGAATGCTGTCATTGAGATTGTTTAGGTAACTTATCAGTATTGAATTTTTGGAGACTCTAAGGTATACCTTGTCATTATTGTCCCCACTGTTCCGCTTTTTTTTTTTAGTAAATATTTTTATATTATGTTAGGTTATAACTGATTCAGATTTAAAAAACTATCTTCTTAAATTGCCTTTTGCTTTTCTCTCTAACAACTGGAGTTGGCTGCCCATTAGGTTAAGTTAATGTAGAGAGAAAACAAATGACTTGGGTTTGTTGTAATGAGACACTCAATGAACATAAGCAATGAGTCTAGTATCCCTTTGTAGAAGGTGAGTAATGGTGAGCAATTCAAGTCCTATGGTGGTCATAGGTGCTTATATCAGCAAGAAGATGCTGTAGTTAGAGCACTAGGATGCACTGAAACTGTCCAAACTGAGTCCATCCAATCAGATAATGTCTGGTTATTTAAGCTATTAAATCCTGTTGGAAGAAATTGCTGATTGCATCTGAACCATTGCACTATGATATTTACTGAAATGTGGTGGTGAAATAGTGACAGATTTTTTTTTCTTTTTTATTACTTATCTGTCACAATTGCTTGTGTCTTGAACCCAAGAAAATGTAATAATATTGATTGTGTGAGAACTTAGACTAAGCTCACTCTGAAGAAGTACATTTTCCTCTTTCCCTCTGATGCCCTTCAGGCAAATGACAGTGGGAATATCTCATGCATGTTAAAAGCTGATATCTGCCAGGGGAATTAGTCACCATATCCTAGATTTATTTCCAGTCTCAGTCTTCTGTGAATGTAAAATGAGAGAAGCCTCTGCACAATCAACACCCTTTGGTGTGGGGGTGACTGTGATCTTTACTCTGCCTGGGGAAGGGATGACCTGAATGGACTTGAAGAAGGTCTATGTTATTGAGAACAATCCTTCAAGTCTCTGACTTGGCTAATATTTCATCCAACTAGTAGTTAACTCAAATAAAACATCAGTAGAACTCACTTAATGAAATGTCTTACCTGCGATTTCTCAGTGCTCTAAGCATTTCTTCATCAGAAAATGAATATGACAGATGGCAGAAGTGAAAGTAGTCCTAGCTGCCTCTGAGCTTTATATAATGCTTGGTTTTTAACAGAACTATAGGCACAAAGAATGTTACAATATATATTTTTTAATTTAAAAATGCGGTAGAGTGCTTTCCTTTATTCACTCAAAAATATTTATGGCATGCCCACCATATTCCAGGCCTGTGCTAAACACTGGGGCTCCATGATGGTTGATCTTTCTTATGATAGATCTCCTGTAGTATCATTTTGTATTCCAGAGAGTACCCTGGAACACAAAATGAGTCAGTGAAGTGAAGTGGTATAATGGAGGGAGGGAGGATGGTTAAAGATGCTTTCAGATTTTGTTTCCTCAGAGCAAGCAATTTTCTAGCAGTGGCAACATTGTCACCAAGAGGTGAAACGGAAGGTCTGGAATGATTTTAATATGCACTATTACTAAACCTATGTGTACTATTACATAATTGTTAAAAACGACCATTTCTGAGGGTTCCTATGAGCATTAGATAAGACAAGACATGAAAAAGGCTTAGAGCAATTCCTGGCATAAAGCAAGAACTCAGTATAGAAAATAAATTATTATGTGAAACAGCATGTTCTGTACAGGGATAGTAGCAGGAAGATGAAGAGAGAAAAGCAAAGAGAAGACAAAATTGCATTATGGGGCTAGAGAGAAAGTTAGGGAGAGAATTCTGTTCGACTCTGCCCTAGCTTATACCTCACTACCTAGGACCATGCTGAGGAAAAAAAGGTGAAGAGGGAAAAAATTAAGTCTTTCCTCTTTTCAGTTCCTCTTGAACCCATGTGTCAGGTTCTGGTACAGCCCTCTGACTTTCTACAACATGTTATGATCTATCTATATCTCTCTCCATATCCTGTATTGGCTCTCCTCAGTTCAAGTTTTTAAGGCTATGGTCTCCAACCTCCCCCAAATACTCTTGTCCTTATTCTGTTCTTTTAGTAGTAAACTCACTTCGGTTAATTGGAGACATGGATTTATAAGTTATTATAATTAACATTATGAATTAACATTATTGTGTATTTTCTTTCAAGGAATACATTTGCATTTCATAAGATGGCTTATGGGAGCCAAACCTTAAGTCAAAGAAGTGACCTCATGAATGAGTGTTTTAGCTTCTATGCCAGGACAGTGTTAGAAATAGATTGGGTGAGGGTAGCTGCTCCTGATGTTTTTCAGATTAAATCTCTTGTTTTCTGGGACCCCTCCCCCTCAACACCTTTAAACAGGTGAAATGTCAAGTGCACTTAAAGGCAGTCTGGTTAATTTCTGAGGTGGCCACCTTTGATGTTTGGGAAGGGAAAACCAGAAAAATTCTAGCATTTAACATTTATTCATTTCTTCACATTTTTCATAAATTGTGCTCTGTCTCCAGTTGTTCTGTAGCCTTCTTATGGAAGGAACAGAATTAGCTAACTGTCACTGCTTTAGGGGGAATGAATTTATAATAGGTTGTATTTTGGTGAACTTTTATAACTGGATGAATTATTTTTTATCCCCCAAAGGCTCTGTTTATTAAATGGCCACTAGACACATCCATATTGCTAACACCTTTTCGAATTAGTCTTTTTGGATGAGTGCTTTCCCTGTGGCTCAGGGCTTTGGATCTATCTCCCAGTGTTCAGCTATAGAAGAAAGTCTGGGTAAATTTTTGCAAAGCTTTAGTTTTACATTAGTATACTTAAGTCATATTCCTAGCTGAGGCCTGAGGAGTTACACTAGAGAAATTGAAAATATGTATACCATTTAACACTTTCTGATTGATGTGGCTTCACATGCTTTGCAGTTTCCTAGAATTCTTGTCAACTTACCTGGTGAAGAGAAATATTGGTTTGGTCTAAAATATGCTTCTTTATTGTCTCATTTGGACACACGGAAAGAGATTTCATTCCTTTCCACATCTTTTTTTCCTGCTTACTGTACAGCTATTTAAAAGTTACCTCCTCATTTACTCTATGCAGAATTAAAATTGAGAATATCACTTCTGTTTTTATCCACAAAATGTGTGACAAACTAAAATTATATCCTTGCAGTCATTAAAATATTTTTGACTAACCCTTCAGGAATTTATAAATAAGGTGTCAGTTTTTATCAAATGTACTTTCTGTGGAAGCAAAAGCAGCTCCTTGTACTTGACTTGATAAAGAGCTACCCAGTAAAAATTTTCTTGAAGACTAAGTCTGTGATTTCTAGAAGGTATCTTCTAAACCTCATGGAGGAGCAAGCAATCCAGAAAATATTGCTGGGAAATGCTTTGCTTCATTCTAAGATTTTCTAAGAGTTTGTATACAAATCTGGCATAGGGGAACTCTGTATTCCCTAGATTTGGAATAGTTACTAGCAGTTTCTGTAAAGAAAGTCATTTTAATAACAATGGACTGCAGTGGAATTTTCCTGAGAGCTTAAATGAAATATATAAAATACAGACAATACTTGTGAATTCTTGATAATATTTTACATAGTTAGGTGAATTTCCTTCCCCTTATATTGACTGAGAAGTCTTAAGCAATTTTATTTATTTTTATTTATTTATTTAGATTTTATTTTTTATTTTTAAAATTATTTTTTAAAAAATATTTATTATTTTATTTTTGAGAGAGACAGACAGAGCATGAGCAGGGGAGGGACAGAGAGAGGGAGGCATAGAATCTGAAGTAGGCTCCAGGCTCTGAGTGGTCAGCACAGAGTCCGACATGGGGCTCAAACCCACAAACTATGAGATCATGATGTGAGCTGAAGTCAGATGCTTAACTGACTGAGCCACCAGGTGCCCCCTTTCTTTCTTTCTTTCTTTCTTTCTTTCTTTCTTTCTTTCTTTCTTAATATTTATTTATCTTGAGAGAGGAAAGCATGAGTGGGGGAGGGGCAGAGAGAGACAGAGGGAGAGAATCCCAAGCAGGGCCCACACTGTCAGTGCAGACTAGGCAATTTCCAAATTAAGATTTTTATCATCACTCCCTTAAGAGAGAACTAGCTCAACTTTTCCATTCTCCTGCCAGCACCTTTATAATTGGGTAAAGTTGTACTTCTACCCATAAAACCACAGTATGATAGGGCATGAGGATAAGATACATTGGAGGAATGATGAAAGGTACCTCCAAACTTTCTTAGGCTGCTAATGCTGACCAGAGTTTAAAGAATTGTTTTTAGACTCTATTAAAAGAAAACAACCAAAATTATGGTTTTTGACATTAAAATCAGAAAAAGAGAAAGGAAATATTGCAAAGTTGAATCTTTGCAATAGAAGAAATGATTAGTACATATACATATTTTTACTTAGATGGAAAACACATTTTTCAAGCTTTAATGAGGTTATTAAATTGACAAAAATACAATTTAAACTGCTTTTTTACCTTTTGCGCCCCTGCAGTTTAACTCATGGTGACTTGGTTGGAACTTAGGTCCCCACAGGACTGCTGGCCAGAAATTTTAAGATAGGCATCAGCAAGAGCATTCATGGTAGACATTCTTTGCTCTGGTAGACATTTTGGATGTTAAGTACTATCAAGGAAAGGGATAGCAACATCTTACCCTCCCAGGTAAGACCTGAGGGGTTTAGTATTGGCAGCATGTTGGTTGGGAAGCTGGGCTCTAACCCAATATGTGTATCTTTCCCCTAAGCAGTGCCATTATAGTTGCTTCTTATAACCAACTTATTTTCCTACTTTAGCACTCATGCATATGCAAGATTGATGTCATTGTCAAGGTTGGAGAAAAAACAGGACTTCTGAATTTCTCATTGCCCTCTGCTACTTGCCCTGTGGCACTTCTTCCTGCTCTACCCTTCTCTCCAAAATTTTTATCCATTCTTCTTCATCCATTAAAACTATCATATTTATAGTATATTCGTTCCACCAGGAGTTAGGAGGGAACTGCTTGAATCAATTGATTTTAAGTTGTAACTGCCTGATATCTCCTACCTATAAGGGATACTTATTAAACAAAGTTAATTTCTGCATATTGTAATTTGGGACTGAATATTCTGCATGTATGGGCTTTAGGGACAGATAGGGGAAATAAATCTTAGTAGACCTGGGTATATATATTCTTCTAGCTGTGAGCTTAGCAGTAGGTGACTCTCAGATGGGGAACTAATGATACTAGATACCTCAATCTTTTAGGTGTTTAGAAAGGCTCAGAGCTGCTTTAGACATGTCTAATTTTCCTCTTGCCCTCCAACAACGAACCTCTGAAATACTTTCTACGAGTACATGCAAGTATTAATTTATAGTCATTGAAGTCATAAATTGTATCTGCTTGCAGTGCAGCACAAAACAAATCATACCCATTTTATTTTTATTAAAAAAAATTTTTTTTAACGTTTATTTATTTTTGAGACAGAGACAGAGCATGAACAGGGGAGGGGCAGAGAGAGAGGGAGACACAGAATCTGAAGCAGGCTCCAGGCTCTGAGCTGGCAGCACAGAGCCCGACGTGGGGCTCGAACTCACGGATTGTGAGATCATGACCTGAGCCAAAGTCGGATGCTTAACCAACCGAGCCACCCAGGCGCCCCTCATACCCATTTTAAAGAACTGGTTTAATTTACCTGCCTGGAAGACCTCTCTGATGGTAGCTCCAAACCCTCTCCTAGGATGTTCAGGCTTCATAGCTTACAACGTATACAAAATAGCTTTTTGCTTGGAATCTTGAGTCAGAGAGGAAATAATGGCCCAAGCTGATTGTTAAATCCATGCTTAGCTATTGGGAAATCAAAGAAGCATTTTGGTAGAGTTCTAAATGCATGGGCTTTGAAGAAAGTCAGAACTGATTTTAATCCCTATTTTGCCATTTATTAGGTAATGTATGATCGTGAACACATTTCTTAACCTTAACTAGCAGAGCCATATTTTTCTGACTGTAACGTTTGTGCTCTAACCCAGTTTATTGCCACAACCTTTACATCATAACCTTGGTTTTCTCTCTTTCAAAAAAATTTTTTTGGGGGGCGCCTGGGTGGCTCAGTCGGTTAAGCATCCGACTTCGGCTCAGGTCACAATCTCACTGTCCGTGAGTTCGAGCCCCACGTCGGGCTCTGTGCTGACTGCTCAGAGCCTGGAGCCTGCTTCAGATTCTGTGTCTCCCTCTCTCTCTGACCCTCCCCCGTTCATGCTCTGTCCCTCTCTGTCTCAAAAATAAATAAACGTTAAAAAAAAATTAAAAATAAATTTTTAAATGTGGGGGAGGGGCAGAGAGAGAAAGTGAGACACAGAGCCTGACATGGGGCTCGAGCCCAGCAACTGCCAAATCACTACCTGAGCAGAAATCAGACACTTAATCAACTGAGCCACCCGGGTGCCCCTCGTTTTCTCTCTTATAGAGATAATAATATACTACTGGCAAGAATGAGTGTGAGAGTTTAAATAGCACAATAAATGTTAATTCCCTTTCAGGCTGTTAATACCCAGGGCTGTGGGCTGTGCAGAACTGGCTTTTACATATACAGGAACTGCTTATACGTTCATTTATTCATTTACTCATTCATTCATTTGTTCACTTAAAAAAATGTTTGAGTACTGGGTGCCAGGTAGATGCTTATTTAAGAGCCTCAATGGAATCCAGGGTTAATTCTATTTTAGTATTGTCTCTTATTCACTGGCATTTTGTCTGTACTCATTCCTGTATAATAAATAACTAGCTGATCTAGCAGTGAGCTTGAATGTTCTCTATAAGATAGTTTTTCTTTCTTGTGGAAAGCAAATCCTGTTTTCAGGCTTATTGATGAGATGATAAATAAGGGAGGCTTTTCCTTAACTGAGAAAGAAATGTTGTTTGCATGTGTTCTTATGAGAAAACTTTAGAGCAGAATTTTCTTGTCTTGCAAACAGTTGGTAATTACTAGTCTAATATAGTTTTATGGATGTATTTTGGGAAGAGGCAGGAGATTTTGGCAATGAAGAGCCCAAGTTCTGATCCCTGCCTCTGTTCTTCCACAAACCTGGGTTGATTTTCTAGTTGGAGAGGGCCATTTTCTTCATGGAATAAACCCAGACTTAGAGAAGTTAGCTGGCTTTAAGTGTGAACCTATAGGGTCAGGGCTAAATCAGATTAGCAATATCTATTACTTGAAGTTAAGAACCGATCCTTGTGTTTTAAGCATAATTAGGTCAGAACTATTTTGGTAATTACTTCCAGGATGCATGCATATTTATATGTAGATCACAAATGATTAGCCATAAAACTCCATAATATGCTTCACTAGACAGCACTCTTCATTCCCTATCCTGAAACCCCACCCCCCACCGGGCTTAAAAACACACAGCCCTGATCTGGGGATAAAGTAATCATTTACATGAAAAAATAACTGTTGACAGCTTATCATCCAGGCTGATTACACAACTGGATAACACAATAAGTAATTGAAAGGGCTGGAGGGATTAAGTGGTTGGGGTGGGGGAGGCATCTAGGATTACTGCAGGGGAGGGGGGGTAGCGGAAGGTAGCGCACAGCAATGTAGGTTTCCTAAAGCTGGTAGGGGCTATCTCCATGCTTGTGGCTACAGATCAACAATTAATCAGAGTTTATCTTTGAAATAAGAAGCAGTGACAAATAAAGGCAGAATTGCCTTGTAGAACTATGAGGCTGCAAACTGAGATTCTCAGGGTTCATTCACCTCAACAATTATTTGTTGAGTACCTACTTTTTCCTAGCCAATACTAAGTCCTGGTGGTACAAAAATAATTGGACACAAATTCTCTCCTAGAAGAATTCACAATGGTAGGTTAGGAAAGAGATCAAGATAGATAAGCATTGGATTAGAACAAGTACACTAAGTGAATTATGTAGAAGGTATTGAAGAAACAGCAAATTCTGTGCTCAACTTTTCTCAGTTGACAGAGAAGATCTCTTAGTGAAGGGGTCATCTGAACCAAATAAAAAAGATGAGTTGAGGTTGTCCAAGGGTAAAAGTGGGGAAGGATATTCCAGCCAGAGGAAGGAGCATGTGCAGAGAGTATGAGAGATTATGTGCAGGAAATAACAAGTCCTTGAGCCTGGTTGAGCCCAGAGGTATTTGGGGGTAGATATAGGATGAGGCTGGAGGATAAGACTTTAAGACAGGCATGTAGCTTCAGAATCCTTATCATTTTCCAAAAGTGAACAGAACTTTGCATTCCTCAAATACAGAATGTTCATTAACAAACAACCAGTGATTTCAGATTTTTTTCCAAAAGCAAAATAATTTGAAAGTATAGATATTACACTAATTGTGTTTAGCTGTGAGAGATCTTTTCCTGTTTTAAATTCATTTTAATTGAATCCAATTATAATTTGTGGTGCAACCTCAAGGAATTTTGAAAAATGTTTAGGAAGGCAGAAATAAAAATAAGGAAAAGTTTCTACTGCCCTGGACTTGATAACCTAGAGGAACAGGCAAATCTAAATGCCAATCCAGGGAAGTGCTTGGTGAAGTGCAATTTTAGATGCTAACTAATTGCAGAGCAGAAGGCGGGACTAGCCTGTCACATGAGTAGGGATGAATGTGCTCTTGGAAGACATGAGGTCAGAGTTTTGAAATATGAGGAGATTTTCAAAAGGCATATAGGTAATAGAGTAGGAGAAATCATCTGGGCTACGAGATACTAATGAACAAGACAACCATGAACGTAAAAAAATTCAGTGCAGATTAAAAAATGTAGAATAGTATGGTGGGCTGGACAGGAAGTAGGTGATGGGGTTGTGGGAGATAAGTGAGAAATCTTGAAGAGCCATGTATTCTATTGTATAGTCCATTCATCCAACTCATTCATTGTTTTACAAATACTTACTGAGCTCCCAGGTTGTTTGAGGCATTCCAAACATTGATGTAAAGAAGACAGGGCATGGTTCCTGCCCTCAAAAAGCAATAACAGTGGGAAGAAACAGAAAATTTCTGAGCAGAAGAGCAGGAGAGGGATACTACATAATCCCTTCAGCTGCTCCTCCTTGTTGAAGTCATCCATGGCCCTCTCTCCCAGTGACTCCTGTCAACATTCTTGTCTATTGTAGTATTCATGTAGATGCTCCTTTCAACAGGTCCCTGTCTTTTTCATGGCACAATTCATCTAGTTCAGAGTAAAAACTTGGACTGATACTTCACTTATTTATTTCATATACAACATCTAAATCTTAAGCAAATTCTATAAGCTTTATATTAGTATGTCCTGAATCCAGCATTTTCATTCTCTTGGCTCTACCTTCCTAATCTCTTGCCTAGATCACTGTACCTGGGGTCCCTGCTGCAGTTGGCCTCTTCCAGTCTTTTCTCATGTCACAGTCAAAGGGTTTTTTACAAAATATTAAGTCAAAAGATTTTACTGCCTGCTCAATACCCTCTCAAGGCTTCTAAGCACATGTAGAATAGCATTCAAAGTCTTTACCAAGGCCCTTAAAACCCCACATAGACTGCCTCCTGCCTCTGATCTCTGTTCCTGTCTCCTAATACACTATCCCTTGCATACTGAGCTCTAGTATATTAACTTTCTTGCTGTTCTCTGAACATAACTAGCATGTTCTTACATCAAGATGTTTGAATTTTCCTTTCTATAATTCTGTTCTCCTATATATACATTTGGCTTTCTCTTGTACTTCCTTTAATGTTCTGCTTAAACATTACCTTCTCAAAGAGGCCTTCATAGAATATTTGTCTAAAGTAGTATCCACCATCCTTGTCTGTGACCTTGTGTTATAAACAGTTATCTATATGATATTATCTTATGTATGTATTTTTTGATTGGCCTGTCTCCTTCAAAGAATTAAGATTCCTGAGGATAGGGATTTTGGCTTCTTGTTCACAATCTTACCCCAGTATCTCAAACACTATGTACATTTTAGAGGATTGAAGAGTAGAAGTGTAGTCAGTAAGTGAATAAACTTTTTTTTCAGGGTTAGTACATAACATAGTTGAGATACACTTCAAGGAGGAATAGGGTTCAAGGAGGGCTTCTTTACAGGAGATTTGATGACGTTTAAAGATTGAGGGAAGCTGCATGATGGAAGATCATATACAATGAATGATTCATCTGTAAGTTTCCTGGAGGAACAAGATGGGATTGGAGTGAAGAAAAAATGAGAGGAGTTAGTTTAGAACATACTTCCCAATTGGTTTGCTTCAGCACATTGATGAGACACAAGTGGCTTAGTATTTTGCTGAGACACTGATCCCTCAGTCTTTGGAGTGGGTGACTGGGGCCTGGGTGATAGGTTCACCTCCAACCACAGCCAGCTTCTCCTGTTTATCTAGTGAGCCACACAAACATCGTTTGCTACATGTACCACGATGTAAAAAGAACCTGAGAAGTTCTGGAGCAGAGAGAGAATAGAGCATTTTCTTTAGGTCTTAAAGGGTGAAAGCAATTTAAGAAACGTGGTGAAGGTGTCAAAATATACACACCCAGATATTGGTGGAAATAAAAAGACTTATTAGTCCAGTTCTGTCCTGTATTCTCCTTTTTCCCACCTTCCCTTCCTTCATGGCTTTTCATGGCTTTTAAAAAAATGCCTGTTTATTTGAGAAACACACACACACACACACACACACACACACATGATGTGAACAGAGGAGGGGCAGAGAGAGAGTGGGAGAGAGGGAGTCCCAAGCTGACTCCACACCGTCAGCACAGAGCCTGATGTGCAGCTTGAACTCACAAACCGTGAGATCGTGACCTGAGTTGAAATCAAGAGCCGGATGCTTAACTGACTGAGCCACCCAGATGCCCCTCTTCATGGTGTTTTGATTGAATGTTTGTTATCTGCCACTTTCTGCACTAGTAATTAGAGGTACACATCCTCAGATCTTACCTAAGTCTTCATCTCCTCTAGGAGTCTTTTTGAACTAGCTAGGCTGGTTTCGGGGTCTCCTCATGCTCTCATCACTTCATGCTCATGCCGTGTCTGAATATCCATAGTAGTGTCTCCCACTTGGTGTTGAAATGAAATGATCAATTAATGTGCCTGAATCCTCCATTTGTCCATAGCTTCCCCCCTAGGCAAGTGCTGTGTCTCATTTATCTTTATAGTCTAATCATCTAGCTTGGGCCCTGTCACAAAGTACAAGCTCATTAAATAGTTGTTGAGCTGACACATTTTCAAAGTGAATGAAATAGTTTTACCACCAAGTCATCTGCTGGCTATTTGGAGATACAGGGGAATAAATTAATATTTATGCCACAGGGGCACCTGGGTGGCTCAGTCGGTTAAACGTCCAACTTTGGCTCAGGTCATGATCTCACAGTCCGTGAGTTGGAGCCCTGCATTGGGCTCTGTGCTGCCAGCTCAGAGCCTGGAGCCTGCTTCAGATTCTGTGTCTCGTTCTCTCTCTCCCCCTCCCCTGCTTATGCTCTGTCTCTCTCTGTCTCAAAAATAAATAAAAACATTAAAAAAAATTAAAATTATGCCATAATTTCATAAGAGTTATAATAGTTATATAAAAAATGTAGCTGGAGTCCAGTGGTGGGCATAGCTAGCACTGAAGAAGCAGTGGAGCAGTCATTGTGCCTTTTCCTTGGTGAATTTGAGCAGAATTTATATTCATTTAGGAGAGGAAGAATATTGAGTGCAGTGACATTAGATTATTTGTAAAGTTATAAAGCTCTTAGAAACCCTCTGATGGGAAGTCGCTGTATAATAGTGAAATATTAGCCTCAAACCAATAGTTGGCAAGACAGGTTCTCATGTGACTTAAGGCATATCACCGAGTCAATTGACATTTCCTCTTTGTGAAAAAAAGGGGTTTTATAAAGGTTGGCTTTTTAAATGTTCCTTCTATATTGTCCTACAAAGGGGGTTTTTCTAAGTAGGAAAAGTCAGGTTAACTAAGTAAGATCGGTGGTGGGGTTTAATAACAATTAAAATGAACCAGCTCTTTACTTCCCTTGTGGTTCGGGATGTTAATTGTTGTGTATTCTGTTTGTTGAAACTACTACAATTGCTATTAGTGCTTCATAATAACTTAAGCTGCTGTCTTCACACCATGCATATTGATTTATTTGAGCTGACACAAACCTTGGTGGAAAATGTTCACTGAATATATTGTGGAGGCATCTTGGTTTGATGAAACCATGTGATTTTGGAAGTTGGATCCACCCATGCAGAATCTCATCTTTGCCTCAAATAAGCTGTGTAGTCTTGTGCAAGTGACATAAAGTCTCTTAGGCATGTTTCTTTCTGTAGAGTCACAATACTTGTAATATTTAATATGTAGGTTTGTTTTGAAAATGAAATGAGATAACATATGAGGGACTAACAATTTCTAGAAAAGAATATGTGTTTATTAAGTGTACATTTATTTTTCTTTTCTTATAGGTAAGACTTTTCTACTCAGAATTCACCTGGATAAATATTTCAAGCTTCTTTTAGATTTTGCACTCAAGAATCAATTGTCTTTATGCTCAGTACCCCATATTATAAGAGCTAATGTACATATCAGTCATCAATGTACCCTACAAGTAATTGACCTCAACACTTTTGTTTCTTTCTTATTTATTTGAGTCCATTTTACAGATGAAGAAAATGAGACATAGAGAGGCTAAGTAATTTGTCCAAGATAAAACCAGCAAACTTCAGTGTCAGCATTTAGATCCTCAGGATTCAACTTCAAAGCTGGGTTCCTAACACCTGCCTCCTAATGTAATAGTCACTTTCTGTCTCTTCTCCCACCACATTAAACTATATTCATCAGATAAGGAGAATTATGTAGAGAAAAAAGAATCCATTTTCTATCATTTTTATAGCTTGAAGCCAGAATTATAGAGCAAGATCAGAAAGGAAAGGACATCACGATTGGGAGGCCAGTGGTTTCAGTGTCCAGTGGAGGTGAGAGGGTCATGGGAAATCTCAACTAGAGTTGGGATTGTGATGTTCACTTTAACCTCAAAGGCTCCCACATGGTAAAGTAACTGGGCTGGTGACTGGCCACAAATCCTGGGTATTAAGCCTCTGGCAGATCACTGAGCACTAGAATCATTGTTTTCTTGTCAAATTAAATCACCGAGCTTGGGTATGACAATAACCATGTTGAGTTATCTGTACCTAAGGGGGATTTTGGGGTCCAGAGTAGAGGGCTGTTGTCTGTTTGCCTCATCACTTGACTGAGGCTTTGGGCCCAGTGACTGTTCTTGACAAATCAGATTTTACATACTGAAATGTTTTATTCAATTGCTTTTTCTTCTCAATTAAAAAAGGGGGAATCATCTTTCAAAGAGTAGAAACTATTATCCATGACTATACCAGCAAGACATCAGGAAATCTACTGGGCACTCTATAGGGTGTGGTCCCTGTTACCTTCCAACGCATGCAACACAGTCAATTTAGATTGTTCTCAGGCAGTGGTGTTCTTGCAGATCCTTACATTATAGACTGTGCCTCAGTGGCACATAGAATAAAGGCATTTAAGCACAGTGCCTTCAGTTTCAGCTCCAGTCTCAGAAATTTGTCCACTTCATTGATGTGTGATTAGATGTTGTTCATGTCTTCAGGTTGTGGCTTGAATTTTGAGTCTGTGAGGTAAGAATGAGTGTATTACATACATTTGAAGTTAAGGACCTTTGAATTGCCTGCATGGCAATTTATACAAAATAGGCAAACTAACAAACCACTGATTTTTTTTTCATCATTTCACTTTTACCATCCTAAACCCCACTCCCTAATCTCTCTTCTCAGCAGCAAGGCTTGCTTGTGAATAGGACTGGGATTCATAGAGCCTGTAGCTTTTGTACACACTGTTAGAAAAATTTTGAATTGGTTGAAATAGAAACTGAAATTTTTTTTAACATCCTTCTACTCCCGCTGTATTCATGTCTCCTCCCTCTGTTCCCAAAGGGCTACTATGTCCTAGGACTTAGCATGATTCTAAGAGAGAAGAGTATAATTTCCATATATGGGTGAAAAATTAGAACTTTAGAAATACTAAAGGACTGCCCAAAGTCACATAGATAGTAAGTGTTGAAGCCAGGAATTTGACACATTATAATATCATTCATGATAAAAACCCTCAACAAGTAGGTTTAGAGGAAACATACCTTTTTTTTTAAGTTTATTTATTTATTTTGTGAGAGAGATAGAGTGTGAGTGGGGGAGGAGCAGAGAGGGAAAGAGAGAATCCCAAACAGGTTCTTCATTGCCAGTGTGGAGCTTGATATGGGGCTTGAACTCACGAACCATGAGATCATGGCCCAAGCTGAAACCAATAGTTGGACGCCTAACCTACTGAGCTACTCAGGCACCCTGAGGAAATGTACCTTAATATAATAAAGGGCTTATATTAAAAACCCAGAGCTAAGATCATACTCAGGTGAAAAACTGAGAGTCTTTTTGGTAGGTCAGGAAGAAGACAAGGATGTCCACTCTCACCACTCTTATTCAGTGTAGTATTTGAAGTCCTTACCACAGAAGTCAGACAAGAAAAAAGAAATAGAAGGCATCCAAATTGGTAAGGAAAAAGTAAAACTTTCACTATTCACAGATGACATGATACCGTATATAGAAAGCCCTAAAGACTCAACCAAAAAACTACTAGAACTGATAAATGAATTCAGTAAGGTCACAGGATACAAAAATCAATGGACAGAAATCTGTTGCATTTCTATACGCCAATAATGAAGCAGCAGAAAGAGAAATTAAGAAAGCAAAAAACAATCCCATTTACAATTGCATTGAAAATAATAAAATACTTAGGAATTAATTTAACCAAAGAGGTGAAAGATCTATGCTATGAAACTAAAAAACATTGATGAAGGAAGTTGAAGATGACACAAACAAATGGGAAGATATTGCATGCTTATGGGCTGAAAGAACAAATATTGTTATAATGTCTATATTACCCAAAGAAATATACAAATTTAATGCAATCCCTATAAAAATTCCAACAGCATTTTTCACAGAAATGGAACAAACATTCCTAAAATTTGTATGGAACTACAAAATAGACACATAGATCAATGGAGCAGGATAGAAAGCTGAGAAACAAATCTGCAGTTATATGTCCAATGAATCTTGACCAAAGGGGCAAGAACATGCAGTGGTAAAAAGACAGTCTCTTCAACAAATGGTTTTGGGAAAACTGGACAGCTACATGCAAAAGAATGAACATGGAGCACTTCCTTACACTATACACAAAAATAAGCTCAGAATGGATTAGGGTCCTAAATGTGAGACCTGAAACCATGAAAATATTAGCAGAGAGCACAGGTAGTAATTTCTATGACATAAGCCTTAACAACATCTTTCTAGATATGTCTCCTGAGGCAAGGGAAACAAGCAAAAATGAACTATTGAGACTACATCAAAATAAAAATCTTCTGCATAGCAAAGAAAACATTAAACAAAACTGAACGGGAAAAGGTATTTGCAAATGACATATCCAATAAAAGGTTAGTATCCAAAATATATAAAGAACTTAAACAACTCAACACCAAAAAACAAAACAAAACAAAACAAAACAAATAATCCAATGAAAAAATGAGCAGAAGACATGAATAGACATTTCTCCAAGGGTATACAAATGGCCAAAAGATATATGAAAAGATATTCAACATCACTCACCATCAGGGAAATGTAAATCAAAACCTACAGTGAGATATCACCTCATGCCTGTCAGGATGACTAAAATAAAAAATAGGAACAAACGTTGGTGAAGATGTGTAGGCAAAAGACCCTCAGTTGCTGTTGGTGGGAATGCAAACTGGTGTATCAACTGTAGAAAACAGTAAGGAGGTTCCTCAAAAAATTAAAAATAGGCACTTGGGTGGCTTAGTTGTGTAAGTATCCAATTCTTTTATATATATATATATGTAATTTATATATATATATATATAGAATATATATATATAAATTATATTCCTTAGAAATACTAAATTATATTTAGTATTAATATACATATATATTATATATATATATATATATACATATATAATATATATATGTAATTTATTGTCAAATTGGTTTCCATACAACACCCAGTGCTCATCCCAACAGGTGCCCTCCTCAATGCCCATCACCCACTTTCTCCTCTCCCCACACCCCATCAACCCTCAGTTTGTTCTCAGTATTTAAGAGTTTCTTATGGCTTGCTTCCTTCCCTCTCTGTAACTTTTCTTCCCCCCTTCCCCTCCCTTCTGGTCTTCTGTTGAGTTTCTCAGGATCCACATATGAATGAAAACATACGGTATCTGTCTTTCTCTGCCTGACTTATTTCACTTAGCATAACACTCTCCAGTTCCATTTACGTTGCTACAAATGGCCAGATTTCATTCTTTCTCATTGCCAAGTAGTATTCCATTGTATATATAAACCACATCTTCTTTATCCATTCGTCAGTTGATGGACATTTAGGCTCTTTCCATAATTTGGCTATTGTTGAAAGTGCTATAAACATTGGGGTACAAGTGCCCCTATGCATCAGCACTCCTGTATCCCTTGGGTAGATTCCTAGCAGTGCTATTGCTGGGTCATAGGGTAGATGTATTTTTAATTTTTTGAGGAACATCCACACTGTTTTCCAGAACAGCTGCACCAGTTTGCATTCCCACCAACAGTGCAAGAGGGTTCCCATTTCTTCACATCCTCTCAAGTATCTATAGTCTCCTTATTTGTTCATTTTAGCCACTCTGACTAGTGTGAGGTAGTATCTCAGTGTGGTTTTGATTTGTATTTCCCTGATGAGTAGTGACGTCGAGCATCATTTCATGTGTCTGTGGGCCATCTGGATGTGTTCTTTGGAAAAGTGTCCATTCATGTCTTCTGCCCATTTCTTTACTGGGTTATTTGATTTTCAGGTGTGAAGTAAGTATCCAATTCTTGATTTTGATTCAGGTCATAATCTCATGGTTTGTAGGATTGAGTCTCATGTCGGAGTATCGAATTCTGGTGACAGGGTGGAGCCTGCTTGGGATTCTGTCTCTCCCTCTCTCTGCCCCTCCCATGCTTGTGCTCTCTCTGTCTGTCTCTCTTAAAATAAATAAATAAACATTAAAAAAATAAAAAATAGAACCACCTTATGATCCAGTAAGTGCACTACTGGGTATTTATCCAAAGAATATGAAAATGTTAATTCAAAGGCATATATACACCCCTATGTTTATTGCAGTATTATTTACAATAGCCAAATTATGGAAGCAGTCCAAATGTCTATCAACTGATAAATGGATAAGAAGAAGTGGTATATATATACAATGGAGTATTATTCCTCCATAAAAAAGAATGAAATTTGCCATTTGCAAAGACACAAATGGATCTAGAGAGTATAATGCTAAGTGAAATAAGCCAGTCAGAGAAAGACAAAAGCATGTGATCTCACTCATACATTGAATTTAAGAAATGAAACACATGAACAAAGGGAAAAAAAGAGAAATCAAGAAACAGACTCTTAACTATAGAAAACAAACAGATGATTACCAGATGGGAGGTGCGTGGGTGGGACGGGTGAAATAGGTGAAGGGGCTTAAGAGTACACTTACCTTGATGAGCACTAAGGAATATATAAAATTGTTGAATCACTGTATTGTATATCTGACACTAGTATAACATTGTATGTTAACTATACTGGGATTAAAATAAAATGAAATAAAAAAGAAATAATAGTTCAGTTAGGAAAGAAAAATTAAATAGCAAGATGTTTGATATTGATATATCATAATTAATTAAATGTGAATAGAATAAATACTTCAATGAAGCCAAAAAAAAAAAAAAGAAAAGAAAAGTTCAAAAGTTAAAAGAGCCAAAAGTTCAAGCATCGTGTACACAAAACTGTAAACTAATGAGTGGGCTTTTGCCAGCTTTGGTTTTCTCAGTTTGCTAACAGGAAGTTTGTTGCTAGAAGATGGTTTGAAAAACTTACCGAGTAAAATAAATCTTGGCATAATAATGTTTTATTTATCCTACTAGGGAATTCCCCCATATCAGTGAGTAAATATTAGATTGATGATGAAAACAATACAAATGAAAACAGTACAAATGAATAATGAGCAAGTATCCACTTTCACAAGTAAAAACACTTTATTTATACCCTTTCATCTCACATTAACTGAATGTGAGTTTCATCTCACATTAACTGAATGTTGGAAAGTAGTGAAGTTTGTGAGTAGCATTTCATATCAAGTGGGCGTTGTGATGTGTCCGGTAAGGTAAATTTGTCAGTAGTCATCACGACTGCTTACTTCTCTAGCTACATCCCCCGCCCCGTCAGTGTTTAAAAGGAAATAGTGTTTAAATAGTGTTTAAAAGGAAACATTTCTGAATTGTTTTTACTCATCATTAAATGACACCGTGGTCACATCCTCCTCCTGGCTCTAGGCTTCCTACTCCTGAACAGTTTGTGAATAAAAACACAATGACATGGACACTTTTCCCAGAAACTACATTTCTAACTTTGTTATTAATCTCTCAAATCTAATATGGAGGTACTAAATTGGAAGACATAGAAAAATAAGGTAGGCACTTTGAGTGGAGTGAGATCAATTTGTTTAATGTAACTAGCATTTCTGTAAGCTGGATTTCATGAGTTTGCATTTTTGCTGGCAATGATTCACAGTAAAAAATAAAATCCTAGGAGAAAACTTACATAGAATATAAGAAAACATGTATCTAGAATAAAGTACATCTTAAAATGAGAGAAAATTAATTTGATTGAATATGTGGGGTTTTCTATACTAGGTTTTTGTTTGTCGTGAGTCAGGACTTGATTTCTTTTTGGACCATACATAATTTGAATCATCGTAATAAAGGATATCACAGTAGTATATACAAATAACAAGTTTACTTTAGCAGTCAAAAACCAAGTTATAAGGAGCTCAGTGGGATCAATTGGTGTGTGTTGTCTATACTAAATGACTAGAGGAGGGGAGAGTTGAAGTTTTGAAAGGATCTCAGTTTTTATTCAGACTGATTCATTTTTATTTTTTGTACTAGAGGACAAAGATGTCTTTGATGTCAATTTGTGGTGACAAATGTCTGGTTTAATCACCTATACTTAAGATCACTTGTATTGAAATGTATTAGATCTAGGAAAAATGCATCTGATTTTCTGTATAGTAAAAAGCGTGTGAGAGTAGAAGTATTCTTCAAGCATATTAATTTGGTTATTGTTTATGTTTCTAAGACCAAATTTTGGCTTCAGATCATGGAACAGTTGTGATTTCAATTTTATTTTTAGTCTCAGAAAGACAGAGTTAGAAATACAAAGAAGAACCGTGGGTATGGCAGGTCCACATAAGTAAATCAGGTTGAAGAGACTTTCATGCTAAATTAAGAAGAGGAGAAATCATGAGCCCCACCTTGCACTGTGGGAACAGAAATACTTCTGCCTTTCAAAATCCTCAAAGCAAAATTACTGGAGCCTCATTTTCTTATCTTCTGCCTGTTTCTTGCTTTTAATTCTGTCCTCTATCACCAGGGTTGCAATATGAATCAAATAAAAAAAATCTGTATATGAAGGATCTTTGAAGATTATAAAACACTATACAACTACATGTTTATTACGGAAAAACTGAATTTAAAATAGAACTTTTCACTGTAGGAAGCCTGATAGCAATTTTAAAGAGGGTTTTGTAGTTGTCTAAACTTTTCTAGTTTTATTTTTCAGTGCTAAGTATTTGGACTGAGTGCAGTTACTAATTACTTATTTTTGAGTAAGGCACCTCAGAAGAGAACGGAATAGATCACAGGCGGAAAGCTGATTTCTTTGACTCTCAAGCCAGCTCTTAATCAATTGAATGCTATGATGAAGCAGAGTCCTGCCTAAGGCAGCAAAGAGCTCTGTGATTAATTAGTAATGTCTGAAAAGGGGTTGGAAGCGGTATGGATTGTGGTATACAGATCTTGCGATTATTCTCCCTAGGTTACTTAATGGAAAAAGAGTCTCACATTCAGGGGAAGTCCTGAAATAAGAGTGTACCCCATATTGCAACTCAGCAGGTTATACTTTCCTATGTTCATTACTACAGGGTTAAACCCTGTTCCAAACAAACTTGCCTCCTTTGCAACTCACTTCCTGATCTACAGATACTTAGTTGACAGAATGGAACCACTGCTTCTACAACACATGAGCACATCTGAAATAGAGTTCTAAACACTTTTAAGCAGAATTATCTCCATGTAACATTAATTAACAAGGAGAAATGAAGTATACCAAATATTAGGTAAGAAATTTCCTAAGGTAAATGTAGTTCTTTAGGTCAGCAAAATCTGAACCTGTAAATGTCCTGCCTCTCAGCCATGTGCCTGAAAGATAGTACATCTTCATAGGCAAGGTGCTTTAGCTGAGGATCAGACCTCCATTCTATTCAGTACTGTAGGAAATACCATTAAGATGATGCGGACTTTGCTACATGCTTATCTGCCTGGACTACTGGCAAATCCTCTGTTCAAACCTCCTGACCTTCCTGTGAAAAGAAAGAAACCAAAGTTTCTGTGTTGCCTTCTTTTCTATTCTGTTTGTGGCAAGTCTTGTCAGCTACCTTCTGTCTTCTCTCTTCCTCCTTCTCTACCTCCCTCCAGGTCTATTGTGATCCCTTTGTCCACTCGATCTTTGTAAACCTCTTCCCTTTCATGTCTTTTAACCCTTTTCTCTATAGTACAGTTCTCTCCAACCCCCGATTTCTGCAGAATTACTTGGTGCAAAGATAAATATCAAACCACAATAAATCATAAAGTAATAGAACTCAATTAATGGAGGTTTTAAGGAAAAAATATACTTTAAAGTCATTCAGTCAGTTTTACTCTTTAATGGAGGAGCTTTCAGTAAGTCAACTGCTATTTCACATTTCTTTGTTTGTCCCAAACTGCAAATTACTTTTTTAATTGTTCATGGAATGCAAATAAAGTAACAATCCTCTCCTGCCAGATGTGCTGGATAGGCATGAGGGCACAATCATTTTCCTAACCAATATTTTCATCAAGAACCTATTCAGACTCTTAGAATTACTTCCTACTTCCAGCTTAATTGAACTGCAAAACATTGCCAGTGGCAGGTTTGTGTCCTTATGTGCTCTCAGAGGCCTGGGGACTAGGATGCTGAGAGTATTACAAAGCACTTTAAATTGTGTCTTGATCTTGTACTGAAAGGCAAAAACTGTATTTACATCCTGTTACTGGGGGCTTTGAGGAGATTTACGCATTTGAATTAGGATCAGAATGGATGTGCTGAAGTCCCTATAGGACAACACTTTGTAAGACCTTTTCTATTCAAGAATCTGAATGCCTTGGGTTCAGCAGAAATGGCCCTGTAGAAATGGAACCAAATGGAGTTTGGAGATAGCTTCCTTTTTTTTCTTTTCCTTTCTTTTCCTACCCCTCTGCAATGTAAGTGTTTCTCAAGACATACAAAAAATAAGAATATCAAAGAAATGAAAAAATCATGAAAGATCCATGAAAGATCATGGAGTGTTACTTTATATCTTTTGTTGGAGTAAATAGGAGGTTATACTGTGTAATGGAATAATAACTGGACTGTAAGTCTGGAGTCTGAAGTTTCTTCTTAAATGTGTGACTTTCCTTGTTCCTCATCTGGGAATATGTTTCCATGTGTAAAATGATGGGGTTTCAGAAAATTGTCTTTGAGGTACTCATCAGATAGTATGAGTCTATGAAAACTAGTGGAATGGAATTCTTGTGATGATGCTTCCTCAGAGGGAACCAGATTGTATTTGTTCTAGTTCCTTCTTCGTCTTTCTTCCTCTGTCTGTTCCCTTTCTCTTGCTCCGTTTTTTGAAAATTGACCTGCTATTTTGTTGACAAACCTTGGGCAACCAGTCACTTTTTAAAAAATTTTTATTATTATTTTGTTTGTTTTAGAGAGAGAGCCACACGAGTGTGATTTATCATGCGTGTGTGAGAGAGAGCACACATGTGTTCCTGGGGGGAGGGGGGAGGGAGTGGCAGAGAGAGAGAGAGAGAGAGAGAGAGAATCTTAAGCAGGCTCCACGCTCAGTGCAGAGCCTGACATGATCCTGGGCTCATGATCCTGGGCTCATTACCTGAACCAAAATCAAGAGTCAGACACTCAACCAACTGAGCCACCTAGGTGCCCCTCATGTGTATCCATTTCAAAGACTGTAGTACAGAAAGAGACCCTCTGGCTTTCCATCCATGCTGAATCCATTCTGCCTGATCTCACTGTGGTTTGGTTTACTGATTAACCATTGTTTCTGGAAACTTTCTCCTTATTTGGCTTTCCTGTTATTGAAATATCCTGTTTTTCCTCCTGTATATAACTGGCTCTACTTATAGTTGTAGTATAAGTATTCATGTGATACTTAACTCATCTACAAGTTATTTGTAAACTTTTGGGCTGGCTTATAAGATTGTGCATTGCAGAGTCTGCATCTAAAATTACTTCCTGTTCCCTCAGTCTACCTATTACAATTCAAAACCATATAATTTTATCTGTTAAATTTCATTTCTTCTTTTTCTTATATATACCAGTGTTTTTTCTTTACAAAGTGAAACTAAAATAAACCAAATTGCTGGAGGTATGTCATGTTTTAAATAAAATTTAGACTATTTGATAGATCTAGTTTTTCTTTTTTTATTTGTGGATTTAAAAAAATATTTAAGATTTTATTTCTCCTCTTTTGTTGTTCTTATATTTCTATTTTTAGGTTTTTCCTTTCTCATGAATTGAATGTTTAGTTGGTTTATTTTCATGCTTTCTTTGTTAAATAGTGAAGGCTTAAGGCTCAGTACATACTTTGAGCTCATCTTGGTTATTTTCATATGCTTCATGGGTCTGTTGATTTCCAAGTGTAATTAAAGTAGCAGGTCATTTAGATGTCATTTATCCCTTTTTAAATGACTTTCTTTTTCTGCTTTAGGGTCCCATCCAGTTTATCATATTACATTTATTGTTATGTCTTCTTAGGCTCCTCTTGGCTGTGTCAGTTTCTCAGACTTGCTTTATTTTTGAAAATGCTGGCAATTGTCAGGAGTACTGGTTAGGTATATTGTAGGATGTCCCTTTTTTGGAATTTTTCTGAACATTTCCTCCTAATTAACTGGGGTTGTGGGTTTTTAGGAGGAAGATCACAGAGGTAAAGTGCCATTTTCACCACATTATATCAAGGGCACATACTGTCAACATGATTTACAACTGTTGATGTTGACCTTGATCACCTGGCTGAAACAGTGGTTTTAGGTTTCTCTACCTTAAAGTTACTCTTTTCTTCTCTTTTCCATACTGTATGCTTTGCAAGGGAGTTACTATAGGCAGCCTACACTGAAGGAGCAAGGAGTTTTGCTTCCCTTCCTGTAAGGTGGAGTATCTATATACATTTATTTAGAATTCTTCTGCAAGGGAGATTTGTCTTTTCTCCATTTATTAATTTAGCAATTTATTTATAGCAGTATAAATCAGCATAGACTTATAATATTTATTTTATACTTCGGGCTGTAATCCAATACTACTTAATTTTGTTGCTCAAGTAGTTCCACTTTGGCCATTGGAATCTCTTTTAGTTGACTCTTTTGCCTGTTTGACATACCCCTATCATCACATCTTGCCTTTTTTTGAATAATCCATAGGAGCTTACTTTCTGTCACTACAAGAGCTCACCTCATATATTTCCTGCTCCATTCCTAGAATCAGCCATTTCTCGGTTTCCTTTTCCTGAAAAATGGTATTAGAAACCAAGATCTGAGCCTTAAGTATTCTTATTGCTACTGAGATGCCATTACTTCTAGGCCCCTTCAACTGAAAGAGTATAGAATGTATGTGTATATTCTAACCCATGCACACACACACAATACGCACACAACATACATACATACTTCTATATGTAACCAGTAAAATTTCTTATTGATGGCTCCAATTCTAATACATTATTATGTGGATCATTGCAGCCTCTTACATTTACTTGTCTGTGAATTTCCACTCCAATAGTGAGAAACCTGGCTTCCACCCACTGCCATCCACTTTTCTAATTGTTCAATTCCAGTGTTCATGTATAGCAGTCTGAATTGTTAATCTGTACATCCAGAGAAACAGCTTTGTCAACTAGAGTACAATTCTTATGTGCAGTTCCTTTTGGTTCTAGTTTTATAGATTCCATTCATTTCCAGAGTTACCCAGGCAGTACCTTTTCCCTCACCCCTTTCAGTGAGGTTGTTTTATACATTTGTAATAAATACAGCTAGATTTTTTGTTGTATTCTGCATTCCATTTGAATTATTCCTACTGAAAGAAAGATGTTGAAGTCTCCAAATATAATAGTGGACTTACTTATCCTTGCAGTTCCCTATTTATATTTCCTTCCTATTTAAAGTGCTTTCATTGACTTCCAAGTTACCAATACATAGTAGGAGATTTATCTTTTGTAGTTCTGTTAGTTGAGGAATTTTAATTTCAAAGTTGATGGGAATGGTTCATTTTCAAAAGAAACTTGCAGATTTGTCAGGAGGGAAAATATTGTTCCTTATTGATAAAGTGGGAAATGAGGCATCTAGAAGTTAGGGTTATTTAAAGAGTCTATGCATGTATAGATGTTGGTTTGATTAATCTATCTCCATCATGCCATGCTGAGTAACAATAGATAACTCTATTTCTGAATAGATTGATTTGACTTTACCCTAAGTTAGAATTTTAATTAGTCTTAGCATAATGGAATTTGTTGGGGGTACTTGTTACTCTAAAACTAATGTGCTATCATTTAGCCCAAGAATATTTGAAGCATTTTAGCATCATGGGAAAATGAAAATTTTTATTTATTTTATTTTATTTTTGTGGAGAAAGAATGGCGTTTTTATTTTGATTTATTTTTATTTTTTTAATATGAAATTTAGAAAATTTTTATTTTTTTAAATGTTTATTTATTTTGGGATAGATAGATAGAGAGAAGGAGAGGCATAGAGAGAAGGAGACAGAGAATCCCAAGCAGGCTCTGTGCTGTCAGCATGGAGCCTGATGCAGGGCTCAATTTTATGAACTGTGAGATCATGACCTGAGCTGAAATCCAGACTCAGACACTTGACCAACTGAGCCATTCAGGTGCCTTGATAAATTGTATTTTAATTCAGAATCATCTTTCTTAGTTTTGAAGGAAATTTGTGAAGTCAAAACATTATTGAATTAAAGTGGAATTTAATAAGATTTGATAATTAATTAACTTATTTTTATAGTGCCTGGTGGTCTGCCAAGAATAATGAGAACATTTATGACTAATAGCAGAGTTAGTGTTTGGGTCAGATTGGAATTAGAGAAAAGTACTAACACTAAATAACTGTCTTTGTGTAAACTTATGCCTTGATAACAAGGCATATTTTTAAAAAAGTACATGACTGGTCATAGAATTTTGTGTAAGAGTAGTTCATTAAGAAAAAAAAAAGCAACTGTAATCAGTATGAATTAAAGAAAATGACATAGTGAAAGCTCTGATGAGCCATGAAAGATTATGTTGGATCACAAGGACTTCTTTCCCCTTCCTAAATCCCATCCATGCTGTTTGAGAATCATTAAAGTATGTACTAATATGCTTATATTCTTTAAAAATTATATTTATTCAAGAATACTTACCCTTTGGGTAGAAAGAGATAGCCAGGGTTATGCTAAATAAAATATTACATGTGCTGCCTATGTAAAAAATTGCCTACATTTATTTGTCCATCTATCTAGGGTCTCATTTAGCACCAGTTAATGGTGTTAAACTGGATGAAGTTTTCAAAAAAAATCCTCAGAAAGATCCTGAAAAATTGGACTAAAGCATCAAAGAGGTTTTTAATTAGGGTTCTTTGCCAAAAAAAAACAAAGATATGTGTCCCTTACCCATCATTATTGATAAGAACAGGATAGTTAAAGGACGTTCCATAGAGAATAGTTAAATATAAAAGATATAGAGGTTGGGAATAGAGAGGAGAGTGATAGCACCAACAACTATTGAGTGTCTGTTGTATTCCAGGTTCTTAAAAAATAATAGGAGCTAATAATAGTTAAGCAATCATTATACTAAATTATTTATGTGGATTATTTCATTTATATAAATATAAAATTTATAGCTATAGCCATAAAGGAAGTGCTATTATTATCTCCAATCTATGTATGGGAAAAATGATATCTTGCAAGGTTAAGTAACTTTATTAGACTTAAAATGCAGACATCTGACTCCAGTGCTCTTAACCACTGTGTCAGTTTACATGTGATAGTTTATTTATTTCTCAAAATACACTTTGTAGGATATATTTTTACATTTTTAGGATTAGAAAATAGGGACTCAGAGTTTTAAAAACTTGCCAAGAACCACATGGCTAGTAAGTATGTCATTAGATTTTAAACTTAGATCTATAAATTTAGAAAAAAATGTTTAATTTGGAGGGAAAATGTGTGTATTTAGAAGGGAAGATTTAAGGCATATTTTATTTTATTTAAAAAAAAATCTTCAGTGCTTATTTTTGAGAGAGACAGAGACAGAACATGAACAGGGGAGAGGCAGAGAGAAAGGGAGACACAGAATCCAAGCACAGAGCCTGACATGGGGCTCGAACTCACAGACTGTGAGATCATGACCTGAGTCAAAGTCAGATGCTTTACTGACAACCACCCAGCTCTCAGCATATTTTAGAGAGAAGAAATCTTACATAAAATTATCACACAGAAGAGTTTTATTTGTGTTTTTTAAAAAATATATATTTATTTCAAGATAGAGGCAAGTAGAGAATGATATGAGAAGTGTTTTCAGATTGCTTCCTTATCACCCTGAATTTTCTCTCAAGGATGAGGCAGTTCCAGATGGACCACTCAACTTTCTGGACATCATTTTGATCATGATTACCAGTAGGTAAAATTACTGTGTTTTGTATTTTTTTAAAGAAGGTACATTTTCAGTTGGGCCTTCTTACTCCTACATCTATCATTGACTGTGGGCATCCTGAAATGGGCATGGCGCTGGTCAAGGTAGCTCTATGTAGCCGAGGCTATCCCTGGAGAAGCCTGTTTACTCTTAGCACTCTGGCAGCTGGGCAACAAGTCATCCACTGAATGATGTCTGGAAGCATATCACAATGTCCACCATATAAAGTTCCTCATGACTGCTCATGTTTAAATAGACTCTTAATGATCATTCATAGAAAAGCTGAAGAGGAAATTCCTGTTTGGGGGACAGTCACTGGTATCCTTTAAGGCTCCTTCCAGCTCTATTTTTCTATGAGCCAATAAAATTGACATGGCTTGATAGTGTTATTTAATCTAGCCTTGTCAACTTTTGAATGGAGATCAAACTCAATGAGATTGATAGAAACTTGACACATTCAAAATAGGAAAGGGAAAAAAAAACTCTGTTGAGCTTATAACTTATGTTAATACCCTTTTAACATCAGGAAATAAGTAAGACAAAATTAAAGAAGACCGTAGTTTAATGAAATTACTAAAGATTGTGGAGAACACTGAGAACATAAAGAAGGGACTGGAATTTGGCAGGATTTCTCAGAATATACCATATTTAAATTTTCACCATGCAGTATAATATGTTCTGCATGCTCTAGTAAAAAAAAATTAAAAACTAAATATGCATGTTAACCTTAAGTGTATCAGTTAATACTATTTCTCAAAGTGAAGATGGGGACAAATGTGCCAATTGAGACTCTTCTATTGAAGCTGAAAGACCTACCATCCTACTTTATAAGAAGATAGGTGAAGGATAAATGTTGCCAGTGTAAGATAAAGATAGTCCCGTGTACTTATTTTTTTCTAAACCTCATAACACAAGGAGAGAAATACATACAATGAAATGAAGACATTAAAAATACTTAATAGGAATATTGGCAAAAAAACTTAAAAGATAATTTTTTTAAAGTCATCTAAATGTTTTATGACTAGTGATTACAAGTTTATTTATATTGAGAGAGAGAGAGAGCAAATGGGAGAGAGGCAGAGTGAGAGGGAGAGAGAGAATGCCAAACAGGCCCCACACTGTCAGCGCAGAGCCCAATGCGGGGCTCGATTCCACGACCTGTGAGATCATAACCTGAGCTGAAATGAAGAGTTGGAAGCTTAGGGGACTGAGCCACCCAAGCACCCCTGTAAGTTACTTGTTAGGATTCAGTGACTTCTAGAGATCCTTAGGATTGAGTGAATCCAAAGATTCCTTAGGAATCTAAAGTGAAAAGAAATGTTTATCCATTCAGTAGACATGTATTGCATGCTTCCTATGATCTAAGCTGTGTACTAGGTGCTGATGATTCAGAGATGAATGTTTACCCAGTTAATAACAACAAAAAAATTCTTACTTTAAAATACTTAACAAAAAACATTGAAAAAATATTTTTTTATTGATAACATTTTTTTATTATTAAAATTTTTTTTAATGTTTATTCATTTTTGAGAGAGACAGAGACAGAGCTAGAGTGGGGGAGGGGCAGAGAGAGAGGGAGGCACAGAATCCAACACAGGCTCCAGGTTCTGAACTGTCAGCACAGAGCCCGAGGCAGGGCTTGAACTCATGAACTGTGAGATCATGACCTGAGCTGAAGTCGGACACCCAACTGACTGAGCCACCCAGGCGCCCCATTGATAACATTTCTTATTATGATGGGGACACCATCAAGTACTTTGGTTGAAGCCTTGAAGTTTGATATCAGAAGCAGATTGCTCTGCACTCTGAGGAATTTATTTACTTTTAACTGAATCAGACATCCATAATTCTCAATGGGAGCCATAGGAAAGATTTTCTTCACTTCTCCCTCTTTCTCACCACAGACAAGGTCATCCTTAGGATTCTAGGCTAAAGAAGTAGGCTTATTAAGGATATTAGCAGGGTATTAGCTAATTTGAAGTGATTCAACAGTGCAGAGGACAGTGTTTTCTGAAAACTTCATACTCCACTGGTAGTAGGTCTTCATTTTAATGACTGCTTCTCTCAGGAAGAGACAATCTCGGCACCTGGAAGGATTCCAAAGTTGCAAACCTGCCTCATAGTGTTCAGTACATGTATTTTGGTTTGTCCTAAATCTGTCAGTTGAAGACACCAAAGTATGGTTGAGTTGTTTTGGTCCAAAATGCAAGAAATGAGGGCTATTTATTCATTTCTATCCCTTTTCTCTTCAATGCATTGCTCCCCAAATGTGTAAGTATGTCCTTTCCTAGCCCACTTCTTTGTTTAGCTGTGGTCATCCCCTTTTTGTTCTCCTATCTCAGTAGGCCCTGAATTTGTTCTGTTCAGTTATTTTCCAAATTATTAGGGCATAATTTCAATATACGCTTATTGAAAAAACTTCAAAAATACAGGAGATCTTTTAAATTCTATTAATCAGAGTTTTCCATGCAACATTTCAGTCTCTTTATTTTTTCTCAAAATGCAAATGAGTTCATATGGTAAATACTATTTTAAAGACTGCTTTTTTAAAACACTTGCTAAGTATTTTTAGCACTTTCCTTGTCATTAAATTTTATTGAGTGGATAATAGCATTTCACTATTGAATGTAGCATAATTTATTTAATCAATCTGCTGTATTTGGATGTTAAAGTTGCTTAAAGTTTTTCCAGCATTGTAAATAATACTGAGATATGTATTCTTTTTATTTATAAATTTAAAAAATTTTAACATTTATTTATTTTTGAGAGAGAGAGAGAGAGAGACAGAGCACGAGCACAGGAGGGGCAGAGAGAGAGGGAGACACAGAATCTGAAGCAGGCTCCAGGCTCTGGGCTGTCAGCACAGAGCCTGACGTGGGGCTCGATTGCAGGAACCATGAGATCATGACCTGAGCCAAAGTTGGACACTCAACTGACTGAGCAACCCAGGCGCCCCAAGATATAAATTCTTTTAACTTTGTGCGCCTCATTGATTATTTCTTAGGATGGAGGGGGATGCAAAAATATTTAATAAAAAGTGTTTGATAAACTGTGTCAAAATCCACCCCCTCAAAGTTTACGTGCACTTATACTCAGTTGTGCCTTATATTAAATGTCCATTTCTCTAATTTATTGCTTTTGAACAATGACTTCTATCATTCTTTTTAATATTTGATAACTGAATAATCAACACATGACATCTTGCTTTTAATTCATAGTTCTTTACTAGTATGGGGGTTGAGCACATTTTTAAGCTTACAGGCAAATTCTTATTGAGATAGCTCACCTCTTTATAATTTAAATTTCTAAATGTTCCAATAAAGGCTTACTATTTCAATGCTGGACTCTAATGTATTTTGGTAGCTGCAGGATCTATTTTGTACTGTCTTACCTATTGTCTTTAGTCCAATCCCAATACTCTCTCTCTTTTCAGGATTATACCTCTTATTTTTTTATAACACTTTTCAGCTTTGTGCAGTAATTGGACTTGAGCCAAAAAGCTTGTAATGGGAAGCTGAAGTCCCAGGAGCACTAGATACTTAAAATATACACATCTGTACCTTGATGAACGTATGACCTAATCTTGCATATTTTTTTCTGAGGAAGAATGATTGTCTATAAGTTATATAGAATGAAAATAACCATTGCAGGCCATAATTATCAAGAAAATACCTTGGTCTTATTGGTCCATTTTGCTGCCCATATAACTTAAAGATAATGAGTTAATATTTTCAAAGTTTTGAATGTATGTTATCAAATTAATCTCCACAAAATTTTATTAAGTTATAATTTCACCATTAGAGTGTTCATTTAAGTTCATATTCCAAGTCTATAAAAATGGGAATAGTAATAGTACACATTTTATAGGGTTTTTATAAGCCATAGTAATCCATGGTAAACATTTAACCTGATATAACATGAGCAATTAATAAATGCTAGCCATTTTGATTAGTGTTTTAATTAATGATTTAAAAATTAGAATAAAATCTTAAAGAGCTTTAATATAAAACAATGGATAAAAATCAGAGCATATCTAATAAAAACAAGAGGAGAAATTGGGATCCTTGGCTGTTTGGTCAGACTCTTGGCCCCATTGCTACCCTAATGCAGCTCCTATTCTAGGAAATCATGTTTCTGAAAAACAGAGCAAGAAAACCATTAAGTTAAGAGACTGGTAAAACCAATGAGGGCAACTCAGTTTGTGAAATGAGGTTTAGATGAGTGAGGTAGGATATTTCCTCCCAGAGAAGAGAAACTATCAGTTTTCTGTTTACAAAATGTGGTCATTCAGATTAGAACTATGACTTGATTCCTCCCCAGAGGATGACTTGTCAGAGAATTGTATTTCTGTTTCGTAGGAACTTTATAACATTTATGTGTCATTCATTCAGTTTTTCTTTTTTTTTCTTTCTTTGTTTCTTTCTTTGTTTCTTTCTTTGTTTCTTTGTTTCTTTCTTTCTTTCTCTCTCCCTCCCTTCCTTCCTTTCTTTCTTTCTTTCTTTCTTTCTTTCTTTCTTTCTTTCTTATGTATGTGTGCATTTATTCAAATTTATTGAGTATATAACCAGTGTTAACCCTCTTGCTCTCAAGACACTTCCTGGCTAGTGTCACTACCTGACTCTTCTTGAATGACAGGAATGTTAGGGATAACTACAGGGTAGCTCTTGGTTTTACTTAGGGAGAGTTTTTCATGGTGATGAGGTTTTCATTTATTTCCCACTAATTAATTTAATATTTTTTTAGTTACCTACTATAAGTACTAGTTACTAATAGTCACTGAGCTAAGTGTTGTGATTATAGAGATGAACAATGCATGGTCCATGCTGTTAGGAATTTAGACAAGAAAATAAACTACAATGAGGTTTTATGGGGTGTTTGGGAGTACAAAGGAGGCAACTCAATCAATTTAAGGAGGGGGTAAGATGATGAGGAAACTCTTTTAAAAAGAGGTGACATTTGAAATGAGTATTAAAAGATGAGTAAGGGGCGCCTGGGTGGCGCAGTCGGTTAAGCGTCCGACTTCAGCCAGGTCACGATCTCACGGTCCGTGAGTTCGAGCCCCGCGTCGGGCTCTGGGCTGATGGCTCGGGGCCTGGAGCCTGTTTCCGATTCTGTGTCTCCCTCTCTCTCTGTCCCTCCCCCGTTCATGCTCTGTCTCTCTCTGTCCCAAAAAAAAAAAAAAAAAAAAAAAAAAAAAAAAAAAAATGAGTAAGATCTGGCCAAGCATTTTGAGGGGAAAAAATTCAAGGAGAAAGCAAAAGAATGTGATTTGCACGGCACTGCCAGAGAACATGGATTTTACTAGCTCATATCTGGTTCAGAGATGGACATGTTTACAGTAATCTGGACCAATTGACCCAAAGAGGGACTTGCTGGGAAATTCTGAGAAAGAAGTTTCTTAATCTTTAAAGAAACTGTGAGAAGCTTCCTTTTGTCTCCTGCTGCATGAATAGAAAGATGCATTTAGCCTCCTTTGCTATTGGACAACATTATGCAACTTCAGGAGAACCAGTCTTAGGATGAATCTAATAGTTGATAGAGCCTAGAGATGGAGAGACCACAAGTTCTTTACCTTATCAGAGAATCACTTTATCAACCAATTGTAAAGCCCATTACACTGTGGGGCTTTTTAAAAAAAGTTTATTTATTTATTTTGAGAGAGAGAGAGAGAGAGAGCGAGCATGTGAGCAGGGGAGGGGCAGAGAGAGAGAGAGAGACAGAGAGAGAGAGAGAGAGTATCCTAAGTTGTCACTGTGCTGTTAGTGTAGAGCCCCACATGGGGCTGAATCTGGCAAACCCAACTCTGAGATCATGACCTAAACTGAAATCAAGAGTCAGAGGCTTAACTGACTGAGCCACCCAGGTGCCAATATGAGGCTTTTCTTAAGTTAACCAACACATTTCCTTGTTTTAAAATCTCAAAACCTCTTACTTTGGCTGGAGTTAGTGTCAGTGTCAGGGTGATATAGTGGTCCAATAGGAATCTGGAAAGGGAGGTAGAGATTATACCATGAAAACTTTGTATACCATTCTGAGGAGTTTGAATTTAAAGTTGAAAGCACCAGGAAACTACTTATTGGGGAATTATAAGTAAAGGAGTATAGCCTTTGGTCCAGACCCTGAAGGAAGAGTATAAGAGAGGTTTTCCTAACTGTTTATAAATTTCAAGATCAGAAGCAGACTTGGATTGATCACTTGTAGGATTTAGTTCAGTTTTAGTCAGAAGAATACTTCTCTAGGTATTTATTTATTTATTTATTTATTTATGGGACGTAGGAAGTCACACATTTCATTCTTTTAGATGCCTGGCTCCTTAAACCTCAACGAGAAGAAAGCAAATAGGGAGAATCACTTAATGACGTAAATTGGAGAACTTCAACCCTGTGGAGCAAGTATTGACCGTGACTGTACACTCTATTGACCACACAATTCACTATGTAGCAACATCTGTTGTGCATTGATAGCTGTGTGTTGTTCCTGTGTTATACATTTTTGTTGTTTTTTTTTTATGAGTGCATTGTTAACTCCTAGATCAAATATTTTCAAAATAGATTACTTGGATCAGAACCACTTAGATGCTTAGATGTTTAACAAGCTTCTCAGAAAATCTTTTTGTAATGTCTAATGTGCCAGAGAGGCTGAGTATGCACTTGCAGATTCATGAGAGTTTAAAATCAGTAATCTTTGAGTTTCAGATACTTCTGCCAGGAGCCCAAGTATATGAGTTTTAAGAAGAAAGAGGAGAGTCAGTCTTAAATTTTTTCACCCAAATACATGTGTCCATTTTCATGTATTTTATTCTAGAAAGGCCCAAAGGCTACGTTTTCCAATGAACAAAATTATTTGGAGTTAATGATAAAATATATAATTTAACTTTTAATTTTAAAATTTTCACTTAATTGAACCTATTGTATAGTACCACATACAAGGAGTAGGTAAAATTTAATGAGTGGCTCAATTTTATATTAATTTTAGTTATTGACAATAAGAGAGAAAAGACCTGTGAGCAGGGTTCAGGTCTGAGATCATAACTGTTTTCTTTGATTTGATTCATTGTTTTAACTTAGAGAAATTTCACAAAATCTGCTCAATTTCCTATTCTACAAAATAGACGTAACATGTATTGTCACCTGAGAAAGTGTAACAAATGAATTTTATCAAGCAATAATATACTTTGATCCTGAGAAGTAAGATTTAATCAATGGAGATATTATTTGGATTTGATCTTTGAAAACTGCAGGAATATTAGAAACTGTTCAGTTCTATACATGCTGTGTAGATAGGATATTTTATTCTATAAAATTTCTGATAAAGCACAGAGATCTTAAGGTATCGATGAAAGCTTTTGCATTTAAAATGCACATTTTAGTTCATCTGTTAGATCTCTGAATTGTCATTTATCTAGATCTCTTTTTTGAAATGTAAATTTTTTTGAGCAAAGTTTACCAACATCTTAAAAATCAAAGACTTAATTTTGAAACTGAAGCATATTCTTTTTTATTATATTAAATAGGGTTAAATAGGATATTTTGAATACTGAAGTATGATGAAAGCTTCCCAAAACTTTTTTTTGTGCCTTCTATGTCTGCTTTTCTCTGAACTCTTCATGTTTTCTATAAATGAAATTGTGCTTTACCTCAAATTCCCTATCTAGTCACTTGATTTTGTTTCTATCAGGTACAACCTCTCTTCATTATTTTTCTTTTTTTCTGTGCTATGACAATATATCTCCCTTTTGCTCCAATCAAGTCTAGGCACATTTTTCAGCCCTCCTGTCATTTTCATTTTTCCCTCCCATCCAAGAGCATTTCTATCACCTCACATTATATTAAAGTACCTGTTTCCTGAATTTTGAAAGATCTCATGTAGAGGGACCATTACAGACCTTGGGAAACCTGGGGAATTTTTCTGGATACTTATTTCTACAAGTTTGATGTTTAGTTAACAACTAATTGTTTGTGATTCAGTCAATAAACTAATTCTGTCCAGTTGGTTAGAGTCACTGAGTAATCAGAAAAACCTTGGTCCAAGCTATTGTGCAAGTATGCAAGTATTTGTGTGGTTCTCAGTAATGAATCTTCCATCTCCTTTCTCTGTGGCATTGTCTCATGTTTCTATCAAATTCAATTCAACCAACAAATATTTGAACACCTACCATCTGCTCAGCTGCATGTTAACTTGTGTGTGTGTGTGTGTGTGTGTGTGTGTGCTTGTGAGAAGTGGTGTATTGTGCCTGTCCATGAGGAGCTTACCCATGGGGTTAGGTAGATAGCCATGAAGAAGCCAAAAAGATTGTATCTAATTGTAGCAGATACAATTATTTCTGCAGTTTTAAAAGATAAAACTAAATAATATCTCTATTGAACTAAGCCTTTTTTCCCAGGATTTCAAAATATATTACCGAATGATAAAATCCATTTGAGTGCTATCCACAATCACAGTGTTTATTCATTGAGTTGGGGGGTTTTGAATGCCAAAGCAATCCTCTCAAGTTATTTATATTTACTCTTTTACATGGTAACTTAAATAATTGCCGTAAAAAAAGTTGTTCTCAAGACAGAAGCTACTACTTATTGAGCATTTACAAGTGTCACAAATACTGGTAAAATTTTTCTTTATTCACATCTTATTTGTTAAGCACCTACTCTGTGCCAAGCACAGAGGGTAGAAGAATGAAGAAGGTGTCTTATCCCTGAGAGGTTGAGGAAACTAGCCAGATGACAACAAATAAATAAGATAATTCAATATTAGTGATAATTGGTATTAAAGGTAATGGGATAGTGAGTAACATACGGTGGCCACTTTAAATAGAATGGTAACGGAAGGCATGTAAAAAGAGATGCTGTATTTAAAAGACACTTCAGGAATAAAAAGGAGATGTTCATGTGGAGGGCTGGTGAAAGGGATCAGTCCTGGAGAAGAGTATATCCCATGACTCTGCAATGGGGAAGGACCTGCCAGGTTTGAGGAATGACAAGAGGATGGGGAATCAATGAATGGCAGACTTGTAGGGAGATGGCATTGGTGGATGTGGAGGAAATAAATTATGCTGGACAATGTTCTGCCTGTTAGAAAGTCCAGGCTTTTTGGGAAACAATCAGCAAAACTAAAAGGCAACTGACAGAATGGGAGAAGATATTTGCAAATGACATGTTAGATAAAGGGATAGCATCCAAAATCTATAAAAACTTTTCAGGCTCAACACCCCCCCAAAAATAATCCAGTGAAGAAATGGGCAAAAGACATGCATAGACACTTTTCCAAAGAAGACATCCAGATGGCCAACCGACACATGAAATGATGCTCAACATCACTCATCATCAGGGAAATACAAGTCAAAACCACAATGAGATACCACCTCACACCTGTCAGAATGGCTAAAATTAGCAACTCAGGCAACAACAGATGTTGGTGAGTATGTAGAGAAAGAGGAACCCTTTTGTGTTGCTGGTGGGAATGCAAACTGGTGCAGCCACCTGGAAAACAGCATGGAGATTCCTCAAACTTTTAAAATAGAACTACCCTATGACCCAGGAATTTCACTACTAGGTATGTATCCAAAGGATACAGGAGTGCTGATTCGAAGGGGCACATGCACCCCAATGTTTATAGCAGCACCATGGACACTAGCCAAACTATGGAAAGAGCCTAAATGTCTATCAACTGATAAATGGATAGAGAAGATGTGGTGTATATATCCAATAGAATATTTTTCAGTAGTCAAAAAGAATGAAATCTTGCCATTTGCAACAATGTGGATGGAGCTAGAGTGTATTATGCTATGCAAAATAAGTCAGTCAGAGAAAGACAAATATATGATTTCACTTATATGTGGAGTTTAAGAAACAGAACAGATAAACATAGCTGAAGGGAAGCAACAGTAAGATAACAGAGGAGGAGACAAACCATAAGAGACTCTTAAAGACAGAGAACAAACAGGGTTGCTGGCAGGGTGTTGGGTGGGGGGATGAGTTAAATGGGCAATGCCGTCCTTAATAGGAGGGCACTTGTTGGGATGAGCACTGGGTGTTATATGTTAGTGATGAATCACTAAATTCTATTCCTGAAATCATTATTATACTATATGTTAGATAACTTGGATTTAAGTTAAAAAAAGAAATTACAGTTTTTTCTTAAGGAGCAAAAAGAACCTATTAAAAGGTTTTTAAAGGGGGAGGATGTAATTTGGTTCAATCTTCTAAAATGATCACTTTGGAGAATAAATTGGAAATGGAAAAGTGGAGATGCAGGGAGATTAGTTTTGCATCTGTAAAATGATGGTGGTCTTAATGAGAGGAGGCATGGAGAAGAATGAGAGAAGTGGAAAGGCTTGGGGTTTGTTCAGAGGAAGACAAATAGGACCTCATAATCAAGTGCACAAGGGATGAGAAAAATGGGAAATCAAGGATCACATCAATTATTTTAATATTCACAACTACTTTATGAGGTAGGTGTTATTATCCATACCTTATAGATAAGAAAACTGAGACACTGAGAAGAGAAAAGCTCTGCCCAAGGTCTTGTCCTTAGTAAATCAGGCATGAAGATTGTTCCCAGGCAGGCAATTGTACAGCACATACCAATCACCATGACAATATTGAACAACATATGTCTTATAACTTTCTAAGTGTGATAATTGATTTTATGCTTTCCACTTCAAAATATTCCCATTTATGTTGAATTTGAGACCTAGAATAGCTCCAAATTGTGTCACTTTTCTTTCATTAAGTTAGAAACAACCGTGAAATAAATCAGTTGGCTTAAGAGATATATTTAAAAATCGAACTTCCAGGATATTTTATGGAGTCTATGCAGATTCAGCCTGATACGTACTTAGTATTTCTACTGTGGTATGCCATGAAAAAATGATATTAATAACCTTGAACCTCAAGTATAGTAAGATACTGTTGAATCACCAACGAGATGCTATATGTTTGGTGTAGGAGTATTTTATTCTTAACCTTTATTTTACTGTGTTCTAAGATTTTGAAAATTGGTAATCAATTGGTATAGCCTTGGTGAACACAGTTTAATCTTAATATCTCAGTCCCTTATGTATACTTACCTCCTTAGAGGCCAGGAATGAGTGGGAATTACTTACATTTTATATTTTCAAGAAAGAAGTAGGGTTTTTTTTTTGTTTTTGTTTTTGTTTTTCTTTTTTAACAAAAGCAAATAGGATAGATTCTCTTCCCAGAACAGAAGAAACTTGCATTTTGGTGTGTATGTGGGGGGGTGGGTGGGATGAGGAGGAAAGATCTCTTCGGTCATCCCACTCTCCAGACTACCTGCTTGTAAGAAGACTTACAAAGACTACCTCTTTGTAAGAAGATGGTTTCATCAGGATTTGGTTGACAAGAGAACAATGACTTCCACTGAGTTAGGGCGGTACCTAGTAAAAAAAAAATCTGCTTATGAGTCAGTGAGTTTTGATTATACATTACATAACTTCCTCTATTTCTTTGAAATTTGAAATATATATTACAGTCTGAGGCCAGATGTCTATAACACTGTATAATCTCATTAAATATGTGTTTAATTGGATAAAAATATTAGGGGATGGGTAGGGAGTCTGGTTCCCTAAGGAGGCCAGATGGATTTTATTTTTAAAAGTAGAGAGAAAATTTAAGAATAGAAAATTTGTATGCTTTGTCTCTGGTAGTGACAATATCAAGCAAACATCACAATTTTAAGGGCATTATGTGGGAAAATGTTATATTATAATTCTGTTTTCTTTCTAGATACTGGGTGTGTCCTATTGTTCCATGGTTTTTTCCATTTTATTTTTAAAGTAAAACTCTGGAAATCTTTTCATGATTAATTAAAAATTATAAGAAAATAATTTCAGTGGGATAAAACACATACTTTTCCCATAAAATATGTTACATTTTTTGGGAAATTTATGCCACAATTTATGGGCACCTGGTGGCTCAGTCAGTTAAGCATCTGACTTCGGCTCAGGTCATGATCTCGTGGTTCAAGCCTTGTGTCAGGCTCTGTCTGCTTTGGATTCTGTGTCTCCTTCTCTATCTGCCCTTCTCCAACTTATGCTCTGTCTCTCTCTCTCTCTCAAAAATAAATTTAAAAATTTTTAAAAATTAAAAAAAAATTTAATTCAAGATGCCTGCAGCTTTTCTTTTATTCTATTTGCTTGTTTAGAAATAAGGTCTCCAATAGTGAACAACTGAATGTATAATGCTGGAGAAATGTATTCACAAAGATTTTTTTGAATCCAAGCGGAAATATGACTCCTCAAACATAAATCTCTATTTAATTTGGTGACATAGTAGTCTAACCAAAACCCATTTATAATTTGCCTCACTGAATAGATAAAACAATAAATAAATGCTTCACACACATGATCGTAAAATTTAGTGAGTACTTAAATACATGTAGTAGTATTGATTTTTCTATGTAGGCTTTTATTCCTAATCGTTCCTGATAGTCAAAATTTATTTAATGTAATTAGCTGGTAGAGGAAAGATTTATCTATATGTATACATGTGATATTTGTTTTTTTTTAAATTTTTTTAACGTTTATTTATTTTTGAGACAGAGAGAGACAGAGCATGAACGGGGGAGGGGCAGAGAGAGAGGGAGACAGAATCGGAAGCAGGCTCCAGGCTCTGAGCCATCAGCCCAGAGCCCGACGCGGGGCTCGAACCCACGGACCGTGAGATCATGACCCGGGCTGAAGTCCGACGCTTAACCGACTGAGCCACCCAGGCGCCCTGTGATATTTGTTTTTAAGTATGTGAATCTTAATCTGTTCTGTTTCTCATATTTCTTTTCTAGATTTAGATTATAAAATTATGTATGAATGTTTTTTAATGTTACACATAAAAGAAAGTAATTAAATATTCAATCTTAGTAGGACTGCTCAATCAAACTATGCAAACACACATTATTTGACAATTATTTGCAATGCCAATAGCATTCTATGATGCTGTAATTGACATGGTAGTAAAACATGTTTGGAGATGTTTTTCTTCTAGTACTAATATAGTCACAATGTAGGATTGCCAAGGCAGATGAAATTGTTATTTGTGGAATGGAATAGTCCCACCAGTCATGGACCCATGACTTTGCCCATTACATTGTACAATATGATATGAGCAGTTATTACTTAATATTTTAAAAACACTTTTGGAAAGCATGAAGAACTAGACAGATGTTGGCCCTATGTATGGTGACTGATAATATACAACATTGTAAAAAGTCTACAGAATATAAAGAAAATGCTGATCCAGAGCTTGTGGTTTAAAGATGTAAGACTATGTACAAGGTATTACTACCTGTTTCACTAATAAAAATACTAAACAGTATCTCTTTAGAGCTAAAAACTGTCATTGAAAATTTCTACTTAATTAAAAGGCAGTAATAATAATACACCAACAGAGAAGCAGATAATAAAATTGAATGGTTAACACAAATTTTGTGAAGCCAGTAGTAAGTAAGGGTTCTTAAGAAGCACGGGTACCAGGCCAAGTAGGATGGACGTTTTTATCTTATAACAAAGAAGTAAAGGATAATTTAGTGTGTAAATATTGTTGTTAATTGTGCTGGGAACAACAAATGGGCTTGCAAATGAAATTTCAGGACAAACATAAAATACAATAAGTGCAGTATTTCTGTGCACATAGGTCTTTTCAATACTCCTCCTTTCCCCCAAATAGAGACCTATACAGGGATTGAGATCTTTTTAATTCTTCAAATGTGGACAGTCATAGGTGAAAGACTGTATGGTGTACAGGTATGCATTCAGAGAGATTAGGCAAGGATAGCCCTTCCAGCCCTGTTTATCAGAAGTGATGCTCATTATTCTCTGTGATAGTGTCTAGGTCATGACCTTGAGTCTGAGAGCTCAGACTTTCATTGCAATTATATTTGTGATAAGGAAGCTAGATTTAGCCCAGTGGGCAATATGACTACCTAAAGTGGTAAAGCCTCTACTTAGAGGGTGGATGTGACAAATTGATTTCAATAATTGTGATGGATCACTAAAGAGATTCCTTATCAGGATGAAGAGGTATAAGAATTTCTGGGTGGAGAGTAGTGCATCCTAAATGATTCTTAAATGTCCCACTTTTCCTACTTTTGGGTGACTTCTACTTCCATTGAAATCACTGCTCTAAAGATAGATACAAAAGTAAGGATTTTAAGTCCTAGAAGGGAAAGACAGGCTAGTTCTGTATTTCTCAGACATTTTTAAGTAAAATATATAGTAAGAAATATATTTTACATTACAACCCATTATACTCATACCCATGCTCTCTCCAACATGAACACGAATGTATACACTATTGAAATAAACCTTTAAATTAAAAATGCTTTGGTACTTTTATTTTCTCTTCTAATTCATTCTATTTTTAAAAATGATTAATCAATGAAATAAGTTTCTTTGAAATAAATAATCAATGGGTAGTAATCTGTTTCAAGAACAGTCAACTACCTTATATGTGTCAGTACTATCAACTAGAAGACAAATGTGTATAGCTAAAAGCAGGAAGAAAATCTTACCTGTAACACAATATTCCAGGCATGCCCTGACCTTAGGGCCTTTGCACTTGTTCTCTCCATCTGGAATGTTCTTCTCTAACTTACCCAGGTAGCTAACTCACTTTCATCAGAACTTTGTTCAAAGCAACTTCCTTTAGAGGCTTTCCTTAATATTCTATTTAACTTTGCAACCTCCCCAATGCTTCCTATATCCCTTCCTGCTTTGCCTTTTTCTATAGTAGTACATACTGTATACAATATGGTCTAGTACTTCTCTATAGTATTATAAATTTAATCACTATCTGATATACTATAGGCCTTCAGTGATTTGTGATTTGTGTATCGTTTGTGTTCCCTAAGGTGTTAACTCTATAAGGCTAGGGGATTTTTTTTTCGTCATTATATCCCAGTGCTTAGAACAGAGCTTGGCATTAGCAGGTGCTCAATATATTTTGTTGGGTAAGTGACTACTTGGCTGATTGAATGAATACATGAAAAAAAATCCTGTGTCCCAAAAGAAAGGCTGTCCAGTAGATGAAGTAATTAGATACAATTCCAAACTTTATTTCTGTTCCTCTAAGAACTCAGAAGAGTGTTTAATTTGTTACCTGCAGCTACATATATTTAAATCCCTTTTCTTCTTCTATCTCTTCCACACCTCAGCAGCTGTGCTGAGCCTCTCCTCTGTTAACCCCTGCTCTCAATTGTTGCCTCAAAGCTTTCCTGCAGTGTCCACATATGTGGGCTTTTCTCCTTCTTTCCTCCTTTTCATGGTGCATCATCTCCATATGAATGGTGACCAGGGATTTCTCTCTTCTCACCCTCTGCTGTGCTAAGTGGCAGAGGCCCCAAGAGCACCTCAACCCTCTGTGCTCCACCACCCCTCTCCCTTCCTGTAGGGTCACCCTCTAGGAATGTTAAGACATACTTAGGGTATCAGTAAGTCAGGGGCAAAATTTGCTATTTTAGAATAAATTTCCTACTTGAAAAAGTATTATAAAAAAGATTGAATGAGAACGGCTCAGCTTTTATTAACAATAACACAACTATTAGAGAAAGCAGAGTTTCACAGGAGCTTAATGAAGACTATCAACTGCATCAAAGGAAGAGGTGGAAGACACATTTCCTACTCAGTTACAAATTGGCATAATCATGCCGGGTACCCAGTTTTCAGGTTGATATCTCTCAGTGTAACACAGTAATATACTTGCAAACTTGATTTGAAGTTACACAGCACCGGTTAAATCTTTTGCAATAGAGATCATCTATGCCGATTAAAGTCAACCTTCCTACATTCTTGTTTCACCTGGTTTTGACATCTTTTAGTAAGAAGAAATAGAAAAGATAGTTTGGTTATTCCCTCAGCAACCCCCACTTCCACCTCATGAGAACTAGTATACCTGGTAGAAATATTTTTTATAATAAAGTATATTTCCTTGACTTTCTTTTTAAAGATTAATTTTATTCTGTTGCCTTGTGTTGGATTGAATGTGTGTCACTGTATGAAACATAACTTTGGTGATACCTATTCCTTTGGACTATCAGAAAGCTTATGATTCTTATCACCTCCTTAAAAATAACTTATTTCAGGAGAGTTGAACAGAATTAGCAACATTTGTATCCTGACACTAGTATTCTAGGCACGAAATGTCTTCTGTGATAAAACATGGATTGCGGTCTGGCTGAGTGTCGGTGAGTACAGGTGTGCATGTCTTTTGCATGTGAGCAAAAGACTCTGCGGAAGGGTTTGCAGTAGATTTTGGTGCCCCCTCAGATCTCGTTCCCAGAGAGATGGACTCATCTCCCAAATTCTAGTTGAGTGTTTTTCAGCCAAGCCCATTGCCCTTTCTTCTAGGTGGAAAACTCTGAATCCATTCATGCATCTCCTGGGATCAGATGAAGGCTAGACTTCAGCTGAAACCGCATCTTTGCTTAACTACTTCCTCTGTTCCATCTTCATTTCCTTTTTCAAAAAAGTCTCTTGTACACATATTGCTGTCTGAAGTCCTGTTTCTAGGGAATATAATCCAAGGTATGATTTGAGGGAGTAGCAATTCTCTGACTTTTCCCATTTTATCCTATCTTACCTCATTGCTCCAAGGAACAGATCACTCTGGGGACAATTGAGAAAAATACCTGTTTGTCTTTAGACCCTTCTGCCCTTATGTAACTCATAAGAGGTAGAAACACATTATGTAAATTTTATTTTATATTTTGGTCTTGTTTCAGGACAATTCAGTTGTTCTTTTTGTAGAACTCTTGATCTCTGTTTTGAGTCAGTTAATTAGAAGTGTTTTTTTTTCCTATTCTAGCTTTCCCCTTCTAAATTTTTCATCAGTGATTTCTAGATGTTTAGGTTGGGTGTGTGGAGCATTAGAAATATCCCTTAGCACTGGACCAGTCCAATTCAACCCCAAGGAAAGTGAATGCAAACACCTATATCTGAGATATCCATGTATATGCCTTCTGCTGGAAAAGAGAAATGAACCCAAAGTGATTCCATCTTCTTTTCCCAAATCTTGAGCAAATGGATCCTATTGGCAGACCATTAATTGCATTTAGAATACTAGGGGCAGGGGGGTTGGAGAAATGCAGTTTCTAGGCTTCCATCCTCTGTGATACAAAAGAGAGCCTAGAAGAGAATGGGAAGGAGGTGACAAGGTGGGAGAAGGGAAGAGAGGAATGCTACTTGGCCAAAAGAGCACAAATATCCAGTAAAACCTTGCTGTCCACTCTGGTAAGTATATCTAACAACAACAACAACAACAACAACAACAAATAATGAATTCATTTACTCCTAGGAACTAGAAAGGAGGAATAGTTTGATATATTAAATATGCTTGTTGTAAGTTAGCATTACTATTTGGTATTAGCTCTCTGGATTAAAGAATGAAAATATTGAGACATAAATAAAAACAAGCCCAAAGCTCGCTTAAGTCACAAGACTGATTTTTCATAAAGTAAAGGGGAATTGTACAATTTTAGAAAATATTATTAGATTTACTTAGATAAAAAATGTGTGGGAATTATGGGGCGCCTGGGTGGCTCAGTCGGTTAAGCGTCCGACTTCAGCTCAGGTCACGATCTCGCGGTCTGTGAGTTCGAGACCCGCGTTGTGCTCTGGGCTGATGGCTCGGAGCCTGGAGCCTGCTTCTGGTTATGTGTCATCCTCTTTCTCTGCCCCTCCCCCGTTCATGCTCTGTCTCTCTCTGTCTCAAAAATAAATAAACGTTAAAAAAAATTTTAAAAAAATGTGTGGGAATTAAAAACAGTTAGAGACATAGAGCTATATTGTTGGATGTGAATGGGATTCAGGTAAGACTTCTAGAAGATATGAATTCTGAAAATAAAACAAAACAATAAAACAGAGGTAGAAGCATAAAACAGGAAATCTTTTCTTGTTAATGAAATGTGAGCATATTTTAAATTTGATACAAGATTTAGCAAAAACTGAAAATTAAAGCTTCCTTCTTTGATTTTATTAAATATTCTTGTAGGAATTAATACTTGGTTAGAGCTAGAGTGTTTTATGCTAAGCGAATTAAGTCAATCACAGAAATACAAATTCATATGATTTCACTCATATGTGGAATTTAAGAAACAAAACAGATGAACAAATGGGAAGGGGGAAAACAAAGAGAGGGAGGCAAACCATAAGAGACACTTAATGGTAGAGAACAAACTGAGAGCTGCTGGAGGGGAGGTGGGTGGAGAATGGGCTAAATAGGTGATGGGTATTAAGGAGGGCACTTGTCATGTTGAACACTGAGTGTTATATGGAAGTGATGAATCACTAAATTCTACTCCTGAAACAATACTACACTATACGTCAACTAACTAGAATTTAAATAAAAATTTGAAAAGAAAAAAAAAGGAATAATTAATTACTATATGTATATTCTTGATGATATCAGCCAAAGTGCAGGCCTATCAATGGCATCCTTTTATCATCAGTTTCAAATGCATTTGGACTCTTTAGTCTCTGTAAGCCTTGCATTTTCAATTATGTGGGTGCATATTTCAAAGTCCAGAGCACTGGACATAATTGTTTTCAATGTGAACCTTAAGTTGCTTGTTTTAATTCACACGGACTTTCCTTTAATGGGTCAGTATGCTGCTCTACTGTGTTGATCTTGTCTTATCTACTTCTCAGGGATCTATTCTCAAAAGGATCTTTCTTATTTCTAGGGATAAAACAATTATGGATCTGTCTGGAAGTCTCTCCTTTCTTCAGGGACTTTCTCTTTCCTTTCAGTACCTATTCCTCTGTCCCTTTGGTTTTTAAAATCTTTTGGATTTTGCCTCTTCTCCTCCTTGGCCTTCATCCTGGCTTGTTGGTCATCTTTTAAAAATGTTTAAATTCTGCTCTATATGACTGACCAGGACTTGAGATACAAACAAATGAAAGTGGGGATAAAGGAAAATGACCACTTCTGATCTTCCTTAGGCTCAAACATCAATAAGAAAATTAATTAGAATGTTTGCACTGGTACTAGTGAAAATAAAAAGGCTTTTGTAGGTTGAAAAACCTACCTAAGAGAATTCAGGGTTTAGGAGAATCACTGCTGACTCAGACTTAGGTTTCTCACTCCCAAGTGTAGACAAAGGTCCTGCAAATTTGGCAGACCTAGAAAAAGACAGAAGAAAGCATTATGTGAATAAAGGCTGCTAGAATTTTAACTTGTAAAGAATGAAATTTCTGGCACCCCATTTTTCCCATATTCTATTTGCTCTGTGTGTGTGTGTGTGTGTGTGTGTGTGTGTGTGTGTTTTGAGGCATGATTGCAACTAAAATAAAGGTTTGGGAATTTGAGAGCAGTGGAGACTTACAAATAAATAAAGCACTCTAGAGTAGAGATGGCATGATGGTATGTGTATTCAGATCTATTACATTATGCATCTGCTGAGGGTGCTGTTCATGTTGCCTTCCATGTGGGTAGCTCACAGAATTCCATTAACCCAGAGTACTGCTAGGGCAGCAGAATGAACTGGAGAGCCAGGGAGAATAACTGAGTAGAGTGGCCTTAGCTAGTCATTGGGCCAACAGAATAAGCCATGAGCCAAGATGGCAAAGGCATAAAAGGAGAGTTTCCCTACGTAAGAGACTTTAATGGAACAAGAGATGACATAGTGAAATACATTTTTACTAGATTGGAAGATGCTTGGTACTAGGATGACAGCATGTACTGAGAAGGGCAAGATTCCAACCCCCTAACTTCACTTCAAACTTGGCCCATTCTATATGCTTCAGAACTATTCATAAATGTAACGTAAAAACAAACTTTGGGAAGGAGGGGGTGGGTGAGCAGAGAACTGATTGAGACTACTGCTATCTGATACATTAGAAGCCCTACCTAGAAATTAAATCTATTATTGAAAAATTAAAAAAAGTTACAATTTTTGCATTTTGGTGACTGAAATTTATACCACTATTTTGCCTATTTTGATTGGGTGTGAGCAAGTGCTATGCCATGAAAAGTGATACAGTAGGAGAAAAAAATACTACCATGGTAACTCTCTTTTCAGTCTAACATGATTATTCTCTTTTAACTAAGAGGTATTTAGGACTGAAATACAGCAGCAAGACAAAACAAGGAAGAAAAGATTTTTACTCATTAATACTTGCAAACTGGCAAAATGTCAGTAATCATCTTTCTGGTGGCAACTACTTTGGGAACAAAGAAGGGTCAAGAATGGAACTTAAAATTAATATACAATCTATCATGGAGGTAAAAGTCTTGGTTTGTTACACTGAGAAGAACAAATATTATTATATCTATAATATCTACATTGCAATTCTTAGACATACAAGGAGAAAAAGTAGCATAATTGTGAGATATAAAAATGTTAATATAAGTTGATTTGTAGTCAGCTCATAAGAAATTTGATAACAAATCTAGCTTTTTATCTTATACTATACACCAAAGTTACTTTTTGAGGGATTAGAGATTTAGTGTGAAATAAAAACAAGAGAAAGAGAAGAAAATATGAATGAATATATGTCTGATCTTGGGGTGGTAAAAATATTTCAAATTATAAAACAATGGAAAGCATCACAAAGAAAAAGCAATAGATAGAGATGACTCTTCCATATGTAGCATATATAATGTATGTATTTGATATAAACTGTATTTGTCATAAATAATATAGACAAAGAATAGATAGTCCTAATATATAATCTGCCCATGGCTAAATTATATTAAAGACCTTAATAGAAAAGTAAGTGAAAAAGAAAATAGATATAATGAGAATTTTAGCATCTGTAGTAATAATAGGTAAATTAATAAAATAATGTACTTTATTTGGTAAATAAAATCATCAAGACTTAAAACAATGATGCTCATTGTTGGCAAAGGCACAGGGCCATGGAAGCCCTCATCCACTGTTATTGGGAATATGACTTGGAACAAATATTTTGTTCTTAGGGACTGTGTCCCTAGCTACCTGTGCAGTGTCTGGCATTACCCATGCTCAATATGCATTTGTTGAATAAATAAACCTTTAGACCATCTCTTTGGCAAAAAGTATAAAGAAGCTTGACATTTCATAGGATTTTCTATTAATTCCAATTTTTAGGAGTGTATCTTGATGAAGAAGCAATTTTTGTTGTTGGAGTAATTAATTTTTCTCAGACACAATGTAGGGAGCAAGCAAAAGACAAAGATTGTAATTTTCAGTAAATTTACACCGTTTGGTAAAGTTACAGAATAAAATTAGTAATGTCATAGTGTGTTAGTTAATCATTATTGTTCTGTGTGTGTATTACAACTTAGGGAAGTAAATTCAATTGCCTACAGCAATGTATATTAATAAATACAATTCACTTTAACAAACATAGTGAGTAAATTCAGTTTCTTACAACAAACATGTAAAACCAGATTTGCAGTATTCATAGCCTCAAGGACAATTGTTGTATTCCATTGGTGATGACAAAGAATCCCCTGGTTTAAAAGCAGACTATTAAAGAAAATCTCTTTTTGCCCTTCTCAACAAACCATCTAGACAAATCCAATTTTGTGATGACAAGGTACAGAACATGTATAGATCTAATATAAACAGGACCTTTACCCAAGTTGCTAATCTTCTCTTTTCAGCACCTTCATGGTATCTAATTTATAAAATTCTTCAACGCTTTTTCCACTGACACCAAAGTGGATTGCTTTGCCCAATATTTTATGTTCTCAAATGCTTTTACTCCTAAGATTTATTATCAAATACTCTAATGACCTATATAAACTATGGTTTGAAACGAAGTTGTAAACAAGGCAGAATCAAAATATGAAGTTATGATTTTATAAGTCCACAGTATGAAGCATAAATTAAGATTTATGTACAAAGCTATTCATCATAGCATTATTTGTAATAGTATAATGGAAAGTAATTTAAAACACCAAAATAGAAAAATAGTTCAATAAAATATGATGCATCCATGATAAAATGCTCTGAGGCATTAAGATGGTGTTTATAAAATATTTAAAGACATGAGGACATGCTAGGATATAATGTTAAGTGAATAAAACATTATATAAAATTGCATATGCAGTGATCTCAGTTTTGTTTTATGTAGATGAAAAACAGGATGCTAATAACACATTAAATTACTAGGAGTGATTATCTCATTGGCAATGTAAATATGGAAGATCTCTATTTTGTTTTACTTTTTGAATATTCCAAAATGTCTACAATGAAAGCATAGTATTTTTAGAATCATAACGTTGTTAATATTCTTTAACTCTTCATAATAATGAGCTTATCTTTGATGTATAAATTAGGACAGAACATAAGCAAACGATGTGAAAATAAGAGCTCTAAAATAAGTATGAACAATAATTATTTTTTATTAAAATTGAAAATATCCAAGAAAGAGTATATATATATCAGTGTTATTGCATTAATCACCTATATCCTGAAAATAAAGAGATGTCTGGTATTGACATAAAAGATCATTTATTTATTTATATAACAATCTCCATTTTGTCTTCCAAAAATCGGATTATTTATACCTAAGGCACCATACTAAGTTTAAGTCACTCACTCTTTGATAAAGTAATTGAACACTAGCTAAGCTGCATAGGCTTTCTAAGGTATAGATTCACACTAAATATTCTTATAAGTGTGAATCTATAAAATAAAGAGGATAACATTTATCAACAGGCCATATTTTTATACATATAATTGTGCAAGTTACAGTGTTTTCGGTTAGGGAGAGGGAGGATAGGATAAAAAAAGTGCAACTTGCCTCAAGAAAACAAGAGTCTAGGTGGGAAGACATGTTAATTAGCAGAATGAAACACATATCATAGCAGAAATGTTACAGGAACAATACCTTTCATATACGTGGGCCTTAAATTTTTTTTTAAATTTTATTTATTTTCTATTTTTATTTGAGTACAATTAACATACAGTATTATATTAGTTTCTGGTGTACAGTATGATAATTTAACATTTTTATACATTCCTCAGTGCTTGTCACAGTATGGGTACTCCTAATCCCCTCTATTTCACCCATCCCCCCTACCCACCACCTTCTGACAACCGCCAATTTGTTCTTTCTAGTTAAGACTGTTTTTTGTCTTTTGTTCCTTTGTTCATTTATTTCGTTTCTTAAATACCACATAAGAGTGAAATCATATAGTATTTGTCTTTCTCTGACTTACTCACTTAGCATAATACTCTCTAGCTCTATCCATGTTGCAAATGGATTTTATTCCTTTCTGTGGCTGAGTAAATATTCCATTGTGTGTGTGTATATATATATATATATATATATATATATATCACATCTCATGGACACTTGGGCTGTTTCCATAATTTGGCTATTGTAGATAATGCTGCTATAAACATTGGGGTGCATGTATCCCTTTGCATTAGTATTTCTGTATTCTTTGGTAAATACCTAGTAGTACAATTGCTGGGTCATAGGGTAGCTCTATTTCTTTTTAAATTTAAGTTTTAGTTAACATACAGTGCAGTATTGGTTCAAGAGTATTCATCACTTACATACAACGCCCAGTGCTCATCATAACAACTGCTCTCCTTAATACCCACTACCATCTAGCCCATCTCCCACCCACCTCCTTCCATCAATAGGGTAGTTCTAGTTTTAACTGTTTGAGGAACCTCCATATTGTTTTCCAGAGTAGCTGCACCAGTTTGCATTCCCACAACAGTATGAGAGGGTTCCCCTTTCCCTACATCCTTGCCAATATCTGTTGTTTCTTGTGTTTTTTGTTTTAGCCATTCTGACAGGTGTGAGGTGATAGCTCATTGTAGTTTTGAATTGTGCTTCCCTGATGAATCAGTGATGTTGAGCATCTTTTCATGTGTCTGTTATAGTATATCTTGAAATCTGGGATTATGATACCTCCAGTTATGTTCTTCTTTTTCAAGATTGCTTTCACTATTTGAGATCTTTTAAATTTTTAAAAATATTTTTTTAAGTTTATTTATTTCCAGAGAGAGGGAGAACATGCACAGGGGAAGGGAAGAGAGAGAGGGAGAGAGAGAATGCCAAGCAGGCTCTGCCAGTCAGCATGTCGCCTGATGTAGGGCTCAATCTCACAAACCCTGAAATCATGACCTCAGCCTAAATCAAGAGTTGGATGCTTAACCAACTGGGCCACCCAGGCTTCCCTATTTGAGATCTTTCGTGATCCATATAAAGGATTATTTGTTCTGGTTCTATGAAAAATGCCTTTGGTATTTTGATACAAATTGCATTAAATCTATAGATTGCTTTGGGTAGTAAGGACATTTTAACAAAGCTGGTTCTTCCAATCCATGAATGTGGAATATTTTTCCATTTGTTTGTGCCATCTTCAATACCTTTCATCATTGTTTTATAGTTTTCAGAGTACAGGTCTTTCACCTTCTTGGTTAAGTTTATTCCTAGATATTTTGTTCTTTTTGATTCAATGTAAATGGGATGGTTTTCTTAATTTTCTTTCTGCTGCTTCTTTATTAGTGTATAAGAATGCAACATATTTCTGTATATTAATTTTGTACCCTGAAACTTTGCTGAATTCATTTATCAGTTCTAGTGGTTTTTTTCGTGGAGTCTTTAGGGTTTTCTACATATTATATCATGTCATCTGCAAATAATGAAAGTGTTACTTCTTCCATACCAATTTGGATGCCTTTTATTTCTTTTTCTTGTATGATTGTTGTGACTGGGATTGCAGTACTACATTGAATAAAAGTGGACATCCTTGTCTTGTTCTTGATCATGGGGGAAAAGCTCTGCTCTGGTTTTCATGACTGAGTATGATGTTGCTATGGGATATTTATATGTGGCCTTTGTTATGTTGAGATATGTTCCCTCTAAACCTACTTTGTTGAGGGTTTTTATTATGGTTGGATGTTGCACTTTGTCAAATGTATCTACTGAAAGGATCATATGGCTTTTATCCTTCCTCTTATTGATATGATGTATCATGTTGATTGATTGACAATTATTGAACTTGCATCTCAAGAATAAAGCCTGCTTGATCATGGCGAATGACTTTTTAAAAATGTATTGTTGGATTCGTTTTGCTAATATTTTGGTGAGGATTTTTTCATCTGTGTTCATCAGAGATATTGGCCTGTAGTTCTCTTTTTTCTTTTTTGTAGTGTTTTGATATTAGTTTAAGGTTTTGATATGAGTTTTGGTTGGCTTCATAGAATGAATTTAGAAGTTTTTCTTCTATTTTTTGGAATAGTTTGAGAAGAATAGGTATTATTTCTTCTTTAAATGTTTGGTAGCATTTATCTGGTCCTGGACTTCTGTTTATTGAGAAATTTTTTAAGTTTATTTATTTATTTTAAGAGGGAGAGAAAGAGAGGGAGAGAGCATGGGGGAGGGGCAGAAGGAGGGAGAGAGAGAATTCCAAGCAGGCTCTGCACTGTTAGAGCAGAGCCTGATGCAGGGCTCGATCTCATGATCCATGAGATCATGACCTGAGCTGAAATCAAGTTAGACTCTCAACTGACTGAGCCATCCAGGCACCCCTGTTGAGAGTTTTTTGATTACTGATTCAATTTCATTGCTGGTAATCAGTCTGTTCAAATTTTCTATTTCTTCCTGATTCACTTTTGGTAGGTTATATGTTTTTAGAAATTTATCTATTTCTTCTAAGTTGCCCAATTTGTTGGCATATAATTTTTCATAATAATCTCTTATAATCCTTTGTATTTTGATGGTGTCAGTTTTTGCTTCTTTTTCACTTATGAAGTTATTTGTTTGAGTCCTCTCTCTTTTTTTCTTGATGAGTCTGGTTAAAGTTTTGTCAATTTTGTTGATCTTTTCAAGGAAGCGGTTCTTGGTTTCACTGGTATTTTCTATTGTTTTTGAAGTCTCTATTGTAGAGTTATTTCTAGAGAGTATATTGTAAGTCCTGAAGGGTAAATGAGGTAATTGCTGAAAAGTCAGCAATGTTTTCTGGTCTCAAGACTGTAGAACATGATAACATTATGAGATCAGAGCCCCATGATCCCCCAAAGGACAGTTTAGACACAATACCTGCTATAATTCCCTAACATTCCTTGAAACCACACGCACTCCCTTCATGCCTTCACATAGCCACTAGACATATGTCTGGCTAATGTCTAAAGATCCTTTGTGCTCTCTTTTCTTGCTTTGATATTCTTTGATACTGATATCTAATGAAATATGAAATAAAGGCTTTGTGCAGTTTGTTGCTGCAGCTGTTTCGCTGGCAGAGGCAGCCCTGCATTTCTGCTCAGTCTAAGTGTCTGAGATTTTTTTTGTCAGTGAGCAGCTACACTCTATTTCAGTTATTTTTGCCCTGATCTTTCTTATTTCTTTCCTTCTGCTCACTTTGGACTTTCTTTATTCTTCTTTTTCTAGTTTCTTTCTTCTAGGTATAAAGTTAGATTATTTATTTTGGGATTTTTCTTCTTTCTTGATATAGGCCTGTATTGCTATAAATTTTCCTTTAGAACTGTTTTTACTGCATCCCAAAGATTTTGGACTGCTGCATTTTCATTTTAATTTGTCTCCATGTATTTTTTAATTTCCTCTTTGATTTCTTGGTTGACCCATTTATTGCTTAGTAGCATGTTATTTAACCTTCATGTATTTGTGTACTTTGCAGATTTTTTTCTGGTGGTTGATTTCATAGTGTTATAGTCAGAAAAGTTGCATGGTATGACCTCAGTCTTCTTAAATTTACTGAGACGTGTTTTGTGGCTAATATATGGTCTATTCTGGAGGATGTTCCATGTGCACTTGAAAAGAATGTGTTCTGCTGTTTTAGGATGGAATGTTCTGAATATTTTTGTTAAATCCATCTGGTCCAGTGTATCATTCAAAGCCACTATTTCCTTGTTGTTTTACAGTTTGGATAATATATCCATCAGTGTAAGGGGGGGGTTGTTAAAGTACCCTACTGTTATTGAATTACTATTGATTATTTCTTTTATGGTTGTTGTTAACTTTTGTATTTGGGTGCTCTCGTGTTGGATGCATAAATTTTTATAATTGTTCTATCTTCTTTTTGGACTTTTGGGACTTAGGATCATATGGTGTCCTTCTTCATTTCTTGTTACAGTCTTTGCTTTAAAGTCTACTTTGTCCAATATAAGTATTGCTACCCCAGCTTTCTTTTCACTTTAACTTGCATGATAAATGCTTTTCCATCCCTTTGTTTTTAATCTGCATGTGTCTTTAGGTATGAAACCAGTCTCTTTTAGGCAGCATATAGATGAGTCTTGCTTTTTTATCCATTCTGCTACCCTAACCTATATCTTTTATTGGAACATTTAGTCCATTTACATTCAAAGTAATTATTAATAGGTATGTATTTATTGCCATTTTGTTACTTGTTTTATGGTTGTTTTTGTAATTCTCTGTTCCTTTCTTTTCTTGCTCTCTTCTCTCACAGTCTGCTGACTTTCTTTAGTGGTATACTTGGATTCTTTTCTCTTTATTATTTTATAACAGTCTATGTTTTTTTTTTTTTTTTGATCTGTGCTTACCATTAGGTCTGAATTATATCTTCTTATGTATATTGCAGTCTATATTGAGCTAATCATCACTTAAGTTTGAACCCATTCTATTTTTTTTAATTAAAAAATTTTTAAAAATATTTATTTATTTTTGAGAGAGACAGAGACAGAGCATGAGTGAGGGAGGGACGGAGAGAGAGGGAGACACAGAATCTGAAATAGGCTCCATGTTCTGAGCTGTCAAAACAGCACCCCGTGCAAGGCCTAAACTCATGAACTATGAGATCATGACCTGAGCTGAAGTCAGATGCCCAACCAACTGAGCCACGCAGGCACCTCAAGTTTGAACCCATTCTAAAAGCACTAAATTTTTACTCCTTTCCCCCCACATTTTAGGCATCTGGTGTCATACTTTACATCCTTTTATTTTTTTAATCCTTTGACTGATTTTAATACATAATCTTACTGCTTTTGTGCTTCCTACTTTTCTTACTCATGCTTATGGTCTTTCTTTTCCATGCAGAGTCCCCTTTAACATTTCTTACAGGGCTAGTTTAGTGGCTATGGATTCCTTTAATGTTTGTTAACTGATAAATTCTTTATTTTTTTCTTCTATTCTGAATAATAACTTTGTATTCTTGGTTGGAGATTTTTTTCTTTCACACTTTGAATATATCATGCCTTTTGGCCTGCAAAGATTCTGCTGAAAAAATCACTGATAGCCTTATGGGGTTTCCCTTGTACATAACTGTTTTATTTTGCTGCTTTAAAAATTCTCTGTCACTACTTTTTGCTATTTTAATTATTATGTGTCTTGGTGTCACCTCCATGGGTTGATTTTGTTTGGGGCTCTCTGTCCAATTTGGGTGTTGGTATGATAGGCCATGTGGGAGAATAAAGGCCAGAGTTGTAAGATACGCATGATGTACTTGGTGGGAGGAGAAGTAAGAAAACAAACAGGAGTAAAAGGTTAGGAACCATTGGAGCCAGAGGAGGCAAGAATCTCACTAAGGAACCTAAGTTTAATATTGTCAAATGCTTGTGGTAAAGCAGGATAGAAAAAGAGTCAATGTGAGATTTGCCAATTGTACTACTTGTGACTTTTAGGAAAGTTTCAGTGAAGTGCTGTAGATAGAAAGTATACTATCTACATAAGGTGAAAGTTAACAATGAAGGATAGCGGAATTGAAGCAGAATGACTCCTATGAGAATTCATAGGAATGAAAAGGAAAAAGGTAGAGAGGCAAAGTTGAGGAACAATTTATTTAGAATTGGAGAACCTTTAGCATATTTGTAGATGAAGAAAGAAGCCAACAGGGAAGATAGGAGTGAAAGTGATGAAAAAAGAGAATTTATGAGGCAAGTTCTGGAAGTTAAATGAAATCAAAGGTAACATTGAAAAGCCAGCCTGAGAAAGGAGAAACATCATTTATTCTTTTAAGACAAAGGGGAAAGAGTAGATAATTGAAAAAAGTCTCTAGGCTTTTTTAGGTAAAAAGAGAGGAAAATTAATAGGTCGTATAGCAGAGCGCCTTGTCATCTAAGTGCAGTTACTATTACAAGCTGAGTAAAGGTAACAATCTTGGAAAGCTAAAGAGTAGATGCTTTAGGGATCAGTTAGAGATAGGTAGGAAGGTTATCAGGGGAAAGTTAATGAAAAAGAAGAGGCAATATTTTGAAAATTCAGGCAGAATTTGAAAATTATGAACAGAAAAGATATGTTAGTGTTTCTAGATCTTACCATAGCCACATTTAACAAAGTCCTCGTCATCATCCTGACACAAAATGCCAAGTACACTAATAACCAACTGTTTATCAGGACACTGTGGGTCTTTAGCTTATCCATGGTTTCCAAAATATCTTTTTTATTTTAGATTTTATCTATCTCTAGCTTTGTATCATGCCAGTTTTTGTGCCAGGCATTTTTGTTGGTTGGCCTTCCAAGTGGATTCAGGCTAACATTGTGGAAATCTGTAGCTTGTCAGGCAGATAGGAGAATTTCTCCCCCATTAAATTTGTGTTCTTTTTTTAAGTTTATTTATTTATTTTCAGCAGTGGGGAGGGGCAGAGAGAAAGGAAGAGAGAATCCCAAGCAGGCTCCATGCTGTCAGCAAGGAGCCAGATGTGGGGCTTGATCCCATGAACTGCAAGATTATGACCTGAATCAAAACCAAGAGTCAGACTCTTAACCAACTGAGACACCCAGGCACCCCTATGTTCTATCTCTAAAGTCAAAATTACCTCTCTTCTGGTGTACCCATATTTTCAACTCATTTTTCCATTCCTTACCCAAAAGAGAAGCTGAAAATTGCCACACAAAGGAAGCTACAATGATCGCCTAAAACTTTCCCTGTTCTTCCTGAATTTCATATTGTGTTTTATTTTTCAAACTCTTGTTCTTGTGGGAAATAGAAGTATTGCTGATAACATCGTTTTGTGTGGTGCCAATACAGATGGTGTAAAATCTCTTTCTCTAATTTGGCCACTAATCCTGAATGTTTATATGTCATTCAAGATTAGGGAGATGAATTTTGACTACTTCTTTAACCACATATTTTCTTGACCTCTCAAAGACAAATTCTCTGCAGTTTCTAAAATCAAAATTCTATTTTATAGAGATGTTGGTCTCTCTGTCCGAGATGACATTCTCTACACTTTCTGCATGGAAGTTTTTTATACATCTTTCAAAGCATGGTTCAAGAATATTCTCCTCTGTACCTTTCTTCTGATTTCCAGCTACTACCCACCCTAAAATGAAAGTTGATTTTTCTTTCTAACTAGTACTGATCATTTTGTATGCCCTAGTTTTAGCACTTCCTGAACTGTACTGCAATTATTTTGTTTAATATTTGGATCTTCAATGGGCAGCAAGGTTTTTGAGAGCAAAGATGGTATTTTACACATCTTTGAATCTCTAATGTTTAATAGTTCTTAAATACTCTATTAGTGTGTCTTTTGTTTGTTAAACATTCCCTTAAGAATGTTCTACAGAAAACAGATCCTTCAAGATTTTCCATGAAAAAAAAAATTGTGACCTCGAATTAGTTTGTGAGACACTGAATACTCCTCTTGTGTATTAGTATGTTAAAGACTGAGAAATCTTACACAAAAATCTTAATTTTACTTAACCAAGTATTTCCCAAACTTTTTGATTAGGTAATACCTATTAGTGTCCTGTAAAACCAGAGCAGAGATAGTGAACATTTTCTATAAAGGGCCAGATAGTATTTTGCAAACCATGCAGTCTCTGTTGCAACCACATAACTGTTGTTGTAGCAGAGTTGTGTGGGAAAAGCAACTATAGACAATCCATAAACAAATGGGTATAGATGTGTTCCAATAAAACTGTGTTTATAAAAACAGGATTTAGCACTTGGGTTGTAGATTGCCCATGTCTGAATTAGAGTTTTAAGATCACACATAGGAGAGTACCAAGTTAGCTTTGAGGCACATAAATAGCAAAGCCATTCTTAACCAATATTCAAATTTTTTAACTTAAAACATAACATTTAAGAGTTTTGAAAAGTTTTTCCACTTAACAGACCATCTGTCAATCAGCACCTATTTTCTGAGCTTGCCCTTCATATTCCTACAAAATTATGATGTTCAGCCAGCTAAAGTGTTATCAAGGCTAAGCATAGGTCATATTTCCAGTGAAATTAATTTCCTCAGAACTTTTCCCCTGGGGGCTATGTTACTGTCCTTTCTAAGATGGAAATTGAAAATCTTTATGAATAAACTAGGGCTAATGTTCTAAACAGGTCCCAGGATGCTTCTCTTCCTTGTAAATAACACATGTATGATATCAGAGGAATGTTTAGAGATAAGGCCTTGGGCGAGGGCTTCACACACTGCAGTGATTTCAATTTCTGGTAAAGCAAGATGAAAAGAAATCCTAGTGCAGAAAAAGATTTTGGGTATATGGAACACTTTTGTCAAAGCAAAGCACATAGTACTGTGTCTACAGTGATTAAGCTTTGACCCAGCCACAAGGAAGGAAGGTCTCCAGTTAGAGCATATAACAAATTAATTTGCCCAAACTAAAATGACTAATTCAATTGTATTTACCAATTTGTCCTCCTAATTGCCAGCTAAATCACTTTTCTTTTTTTCTTGGTTACATACCCTTAAAATATTTATAGTCGGTTATTCAGGCATAGGGTTAATTATTATTTAGTTGAGGTCTACATACTTAGTGTCTTTAATCTATAAATCAGTGGTATAAATCAATACCACTGTTTCTCAAAATACTTTTTCAGCTTTCCTGTGGATCTTTTCATTTAACCTACATTTTATTATACTGAGGTTCTCAAAATTCAATGTGTTATTCTAAAGTTATACAAAGTGAGGCCATTATTTTATGGACTTGTGATATGCTGTTTGTTTATTTTGGTTCCAAATAGCTATGGCCTTTGTTTCATTGACCTCTCCCACTTCATATTTATCTAATTTGATATACCAAACCATCTCTGAATCCCTCATGATTGATTTAAAGTAGGTCTCTCCCTGTTTTAAAAATTAGTATATATGTTGCTTAAGGGGAACTCAGAAATACTTGTTTTCACATTGCATGATCCTCTATCTAATATTTTTGTTTTTAAACAGTTATTTTATACCCCAAATCCCACTGTTTCTCAGGGCTTCCCTACTTCTTTCCATTGGTAGGTCCTTCTTGAACCTGTGGGCAGAGGTGTGTTATACATCAGACTCTAAGCCCATTTATGGCCATCAGGATGAAGGCAAGAACAGAGAATGAGAGGCAATTTGAACTGTCCTTGCAATCCTTGCAATGCAGTAATATCGCCCCTTGTGAAAAAAGTGATTATATCTATGTCTCAGATGCTGACTAATCATATTTTTCTTTTCCTCTTATGAGTGTTGAGAGCTCAGATCTTCACTTCAGCAGTCTGCCACCTCCTCAGAGGGAGGGAATGGAAGTCTCAACTTTTCCTTTATAGGAAGTGAAGAGAGAGAGATGAGTGATTTCTCTCCAGTGACAAACTATGTTTTGTTCTGGATATTTTGCCTTGGTACCTCTGTGATTCTCTAATTGCCTTCTGTAGTATCTGCGTTGAAATCAGTTTCTAGACCTGGGTTCCAACAGCTTTTCCACTTCATATTTACCCAAGGCAGCCCTGTAAAGTGATAACAGCAACCTATAGCCCAATAATGTGAGGCCAGGCACTTAATTATCTGAGCTTTAGTTTTCCATTTGTAGCATGATCTCTAACTTTCTGCCTGCAACTATAGAACATTTGCTCCCCTTACTTCACAGCCTGCCTCCTTGGTAAATGTTATATTTGCCACAAAATTTCCCCCCGCTTTAGACTCTTGACCAAATGCTTTTTATTGTCACAACTTAGCTTATGGTTTTTTGTTGCTGTTTTTAAAAGCATCTTGCTGACGTGGGGCATCATTAAGATGGTTGTTCCTGTGTCAGCTCCCATCGTAAAATGATCAGTTAGCAACTATCTGTAGACATGATACCACTGTCAAAATTCTAGAACCCAGAGAGGGGGCTGAAGCACCCCCTGAGACCACAGGGACTGAGAAGGACTGCATTAAGAAGGGTAAGAGGAGGAGCATGTGGGTGGCTCAGTTGGTTAAGCATCTGACCTCGGCTCAGGTCATGATCTCACCAATCCAAGTTGGAGCCCTGCGTCAGGCTCTGTGCTGACAGCTCAGAGCCTGGATCCCAAGTCAGATTCTGTGTCTTCCTCTCTCTCTCTGCCCCTCCCTGCTTGCACTCTGTGCTACTTTCTCTCAAAAACAAATAAAAACATTAAAAAAAAAAGGGTAAGATGAGTGGCTTCATTTTGACTACATCACTCCTCCTCTAACTTGACACAGCATTGTACCAAGAGTTCTTCTTGGGCCTATTGTTTCTCCAATGGGAAAAAGACAGCCCAAGGTGGACATAAAACTTTCTCAGCACTGCATTACATTTTCTGGGAGGCCCACTCAGGTGTAATCTCATGAGGATAACTGGGGGAATCTACCAAGCTTGACCGTTGAGGAATGGATAGAGATAGAGAAGTGCAGTGCAGATTATAGCAAACATCAGTCAGATCTTGGTGGATTGCATTTCTGCTTGCAATGGCACCCAAGCAGAGATCCTAGTCAGCAGCCTTGATCATTTGCAGAACCAAGCTGGTGGCCCTGTCTAGCTAGAGAGCTCAGTTGGCAATTCTGCCTGATTTAGATCCCAGCCAATAGGCCATACTAGCTGTGGAACCTATTTTATGACCCTGGCTGGCAGGAGAGATAATTTGTAGTCCTGCCCAATTGCTGAGCATAACTTCCAGTCTTGCCCCTCTGAGAAAACTGGCCATAGATGTCTGGCAGCTGTGGAGAATACCCTATAGTCCACCTGGGCAGGGAGCCAAGACAGCAGCCCTGCCCTGTTGATTAGCCTAGCCTCTGGCCCTTTGTAACCATGGATCCTGAACAATGAAACTGAGCAGCCTTAGAGCTCAGCTTATAGTCTTGCCAGCTGCAGAATCCAGCCTACAAACATACCCAGCAGCAGAGCCCAGCCTATGGCCCTGCTAGATTGCTGAACACAGCCTGTGGCCAGGCCCAGGCTGGGAGCCCACTGAGTGGCCCTGCTTAACTGAGGGGCCTAGCCTGCAGCCCCACCTAACCACGAAGCCTGAATAGCAACTCAGCCTAACCATGGATCCCTGTCTCCAGCTCCACCCAACTGCAGAGTACAGGTGGAAGCCCCGTGGCCAGTGATCTCCTCAAAAGCAGAGCACAACCAGTAGCTTCTACAATTCAAAACATGGCCTATAGCCTTGCCCACCTTCAAGGTATAGCCTGCAGCCCCACTTGAATATGGAGTCTAGCCATGTGGTACCATCTGGTCAGGGAGCACAAGCCTGAGATCACACTTGAACCGGGAGCAGTTATGGAGTACAGCCTGTAGCCCTGCCTGTATATACATTTGAATATATAAAACTCAATGGTAAAGGTAAATATATAGTCAAATTCATATTCTCTAATATTGTAATGGTGTGCATAAATCACTTATAACTCTAGTTTAAAAGTTAAAATCAAATGTACTGGGGTGCCTGGGTGGTTCAGTTGGTTGAGCGTCAGACTTCGACCCAGGACATGATCTCATGATTCATGGGCTTGAGCCCTGTGTCGGGCACTATGCTGACATTTCAGAGTCTGGAGCCTGCTTCAGATTCTGCATCTCCCTCTCTCTCTGCTCCTCCCCCATTTGTGCTCTGTCTCTCTATCTAAAATAAATAAACATTAAAAAATAAAAAGACCAAATGTATTAAAAGTAATTATTACTACAATAATTTATCATTGGTTACACAATATAAAAATATAAATTGTAACATCAATAATTTAAAATGTGCATGGGGGGAAGTAAAAATATAAATGAAATTATAAATGAAAGAGGAGACAGTACAACCATGGAAATACAAAGTATTGTAAGAGACTACTCTGAAGAGTTATATGCCAACAAATTGACCTAACTATGAGAAATGGATAAATTCCTAGAAACAAAACTATCAATACTGAATCATGAAGAAAGAAAAAATCTGAATAGACCAATAACACGTAAGGAGATTGAGTCAGTAATAAAAACCCTCAAGAAAGTAGGGATAGAAGGAACATACTTTGAGATCATAAACGATCTCATATATGAACGAACCAACGCTAATATCATCCTCAATGGGGAAAAACTGACAGCTTTTCCCCTAAGGTCAGGAACAAGACAGAGATGTCCACTCTCACCACTGTTATTCAACATAGTATTGGAAGTCTTAGCCTCTGCAATCAGACAACACAAAGAAATAAAAGGCATCCAAATCGGCTAGGAGGAGGTCAAACTTTCACTTTTTGCATATGACATGATACTCTGTATGGTAAACCTAAAAGATTCCACCAAAAAACTACTAGAACTAATTCATGAATTCAGCAAAGTTGCAGGATATAAAATCAATGCACAGAAATCGGTTGCATTCCTATACACCAACAATGAAGCGACAGAAAGAGAAATCAAGGAATCTATCCCATTTACAGTTGCACCAAAAACCATAAAATACCTAAGAATAAATCTAACCAGAGGTGAAAAATCTATACGCTGAAAACTATAGAACACTTATGAAAGAAAAAAACATAAAATACCTAGGAATAAATCTAACCAAAGAGGTGAAAAATCTATACACTGAAAACTATAGAACACTTATGAAAGAAATTGAAGACATAAAAATAGGGAAAAAGATTCCATGCTCCTGGATAGGAAGAACAAATATTGTTAAAATGTCGATACTGCCCAAAGTAATCTACATATTCAATACAATCCCTATCAAAATAACACCAGCATTCTTCACAGAGCTAGATCAAATAATCCTAAAATTTGTATGGAACCAGAAAAGACCCCAAATAGCCAAAGCAATCTTGAAAAAGAAAACCAAAGCAGGAGGCATCACAATCCCAGACTTCAAGCTATACTACAAAGCTGTAAACATCAAGACAGTATGGTACTGGCACAAGAACAGACACTCAGATCAATGGAAAGGAATAGAGAACCCAGAAATAGACCCACAAACGTATGGCCAACTAATCTTTGACAAAGCAGGAAAGAATATCCAGTGGAATAAAGACAGTCTCTTCAGCAAGTGGTGCTGGGAGAACTGGACAGCGACATGCAGAAGAATGAACCTGGACCACTTTCTTACACCATACACAAAAATAAACTCAAAATGGATGAAGGACCTCAACGTAAGACAGGAAGCCATCAAAATCCTCAAGGAGAGAGCAGGCAAAAACCTCTTTGATCTTGGCTGCAGCAACTTCTTACTCAACATGTCTCCGGAGGCAAGGGAAACAAAAGCAAAAATGAACTACTGGGACCTCATCAAAATAAAAAGCTTCTGCACAGCAAAGGAAACAATCAGCAAAACTAAAAGGCAACCGACAGAATGGGAGAAGATATTTGCAAATGACAAATCAGATAAAGGGTTAGTATCCCAAATGGATAAAGAACTGATCAAACTCAACACCCAAAAAACAAATCATCCAGTGAAGAAATGGGCAGAAGACATGAATAGACACTTTCCCAAAGAAGACATCCAGATGGCCAACTGACACATGAAAAAATGCTCAACATCACTCATCATCAGGGAAACACAAATCAAAACCACAATGAAATACCACCTCACACCTGTCAGAATGGCTAACATTAACAACTCAGGCAACAACAGATGTTGGCAAGGATGCAGAGAAACAGGATCTCTTTTGCATTGTTGGTGGGAATGTAAGCTGGTGCAGCCACTCTGGAAAACAGTATGGAGGTTCCTTAAAAAACTAAACATAGAACTACCCTAAGACCCAGCAATTGCACTACTAGGCATTTATCCAAGGGATACAGGTGTGCTGTTTCGAAGGGACACATGCATCCCCATGTGTAGCAGCACTATCAACAATAGCCAAAGTATGGAAAGAGCCCAAATGTCCATCGATGGATGAATGGATAAAGAAGATGTGGTATACATATACAATGGAGTCTTACTCGGCAATCAAAAAGAATGAAATCTTGCCGTTTGCAACTACGTGGATGGAACTGGAGGATATCATGCTAAGTGAAATTAGTCAGTTAGAGAAAGACAAATATCATATGACTTCACTCATATGAAGACTTTAAGAGACAAAACAGATGAACATAAGGGAAGGGAAACAAAAATAATATAAAAACAGGGAGGGGGATAAAACAGAAGAGACTCATAAATATGGGGAACAAGCTGAGGGTTGCTGGAGGGATTGTGGGAGGTGGGATGGGCTAAATGGGTAAGGGGCATTAAGGAATCTACTCCTGAAATCACTGCTCCACTATATGCTAACTAATTTGGATGTAAATTTTAAAAAATAAAAAAACAAAATTAAAAAAAAATTTCCCAACAAGGAATAGCCCAGGACTTGATGACTACTGGTAAATTCTACCAAACACTTTTAGAAGAATTAATTCCAATTTTTCTTAAATTCTTCCAAAAAATGGAAGAGGAGGCAACACTCCTAAATTCATTTTATGAGGCCAGTGTTACATTGATATCAAGGCCAGAAAAGGAAACTATAAGAAAAAGAAACTACAGTCCAGTATCCCTGTTGAATATAGATGCAAAAATTCTCAACAAAATACTACAGAACATTATAAGAATTATATATTATGATCCAAAGGGATTCATCCCTGGTATGCAAGAATGGTTGGTTCAACACATGCAAATCAATAAATGTGATACATCACATTAATAGAATGAAAGATGAAAATCATGATAATATCAATAGAGGCAGAAAAAATTTGATAAAATAAAACATCCTTTCATGATACAAACTCTCAACATATTGTGTACAGAATGAGTGTACCTCAACATAATAAAGACCATATATAACAAGCCCACAACTAAAATAATGTTCAATGGGGAAAGTTTGAAATCTCTTCCTTTAGAAACCGGAAAAACAGAAGGGTGCCCACTCTCATTACTTCTATTCAGCATAGTACTGGCAGTCCTATCCAGATCAATCAGGCAAGGAAAAGAAATAAAAGACATCCAAATAATAAAGGAAGAAGTAAAATTATCTCTGTTTGCAGATGACATGATCCAATATATAGCAAGCCCTAAAGACACCACCAAAAAACTGGTAGAACTAATATTCTGTAAAGTTGCAGGACAAAATCAATATACAAAATTCAGTTGCATTCTATACACTAACAACAAACTATCTGAAAAAGAAATAAAGCAATACCATTCACAATGTTTCAAAAACAGCAAAAATAGTTAGGAATAAATTTAACCAAAAAGGTAAAAAGTCTGTGCACTAAAACTTGATGAAGAAAATTGATGAAGAAAATTTAAAGCACAAATAAATGTAAAGATATCTTGTGTTCATGGTTCAGAGAAATTAATATTGTTAAAATGTTCATACTACTCAATCCCATTTATAAATTTCATGCAGTCCCCATCCAAATTCCAATGGAAATTTTACAGAAATAGAAAAAACAATCCTAAATTTCATATGGAACCACAAGTGACTCTGAATAGCCAAAGCAATCTTGAGAAAGAGCAAAGTTGGAGGCATTATACATCCTGGTATAAAACTATACTATAAAGCTATAGTACTCACAACAGTATGATACTAGAATAAAAAAAAACCAGATACATAGACCAATGGAACAGAATCAAGAGCTCAAAAATAAACTGCTGCATATATGGTCAACTAATACTAGACAAAGGAACCAGAATATTCAATAGAGAAAGGATCATCTCTTCAATAAATTCTGTTGGGAAAATAGGATAACCACATGCAGAAAAATTAACTTGGACCCTTATCTTACACCACTCACAAAGTTAACTTGAAATGGATAAAGACTTAAACATAAGAGCTGAAACTATAAAATTCCTAGAAGAAAACATAGGAGAAAAACTCCTTAATATCAGTCTTGGCCATGATTTTTTGGATATGAACCCCAAAACATAAGCAACAAAAGCAAAAATTAATAAGTGCAATTATATCAAACTACAAAGCTTCTGCACAGCAAAAGCAATAATCAACAAAATGAAAAGATAACCTGTGGAATGGGAGAAAATATTTGCAACTCGTGTATATATCTGATAAGGGGTTAATATGAAAATATATAAGGAACTCCTGCAACTCAATAGCAAAAACACAAATAATCCTATTACAAATGGACCAAAAGGACCTGAATACACATTTTTCCAAAGAAGATATACAAGTGTCTAAAAAGTACCTGAAAGAGTGCTCAACATAATTAATCATCAGGGAAACATGAATCAAACCAAAATTATATATAATTTCATACCTGTTGGAATAGTTAATATCAAAAAGGTAAGAAATAACTTGTGCTGTTGAGGATGCAGAGAAAAGAGAAACTTTGTACATTATTGATAGGAGTGTAAATTGGTATTGCCACTATGGAAAACAATATTGAAGTTTCTCAAAAAATTAAAAATAGTATTATAATATGATCCAGCAATCCCAGTTCTGGGTATATATTTGAAGGAAAGTTAATAACTATTTCAAATAGATGCCTCACTCCCATGTTCATTGCAGCAATATTTACAATAGCCAAGACATGGGAACAGCCTAAGTGTCTGCCAACCAATTATTGGATAAAGGAAATGTAATATATATGAGATATTATATATTCAGACATAAAAAGCAAATCCTGTCATTTGTGACAACATAAATGAAATTTGAGAACATTATGCTAAGTGAAATAAGCTAGAGAAAGAAATACTGTGTGATCTCACTTAAATGTGGAATCTAAAAAACCTAAGTTAATAGAAGCAGAGAGTAGATTGGTGGCCTGGGGTGGGGACACTGGGGAAATGGGTGAAGTTGGTCAAAAGGTAAAAGAGTCCAGTTATAAGATGAATAAGTTCTGGGGATCTAATTACAACATGGTGATTACAATACTGTTTTATATACTTCAAAGTTGTTAAGGTTGTAGATACTAAAAATTTTCACCACAAAGAAGAGAAGTAATTGAACAATGAATATGCTACTAAACTTATTGTGGTAATTATTTTGCAATATATATACAGACATCAACTCATCACCTTGTACACCTTAAACTTACACTATTTTATATGTCAATTATATCTTAAAGCTGGGAGAAAAAAAGAAACCCTCTTCCTGCCTCACCTCCCTCCCCCATTAGAATTGATCTCTTGGCACATATTCTTCAGGTTCCCACTCTATAGTGAGACTTTCCTATTCATGGAAATATTAAACTTCAAAATTGTCACAAAAAAAGTGAAATAGAAAAGTAAAGAACCAGACAACATTAAATATGAAACTGACTTAAAATTTTTCTGGCTTCAGTGCCCCCATACTAGGGATGTTTTGGAAACTTGGACCAGAAACTGTAAGAGGCCAGGATATTGTATAACATTTTATCCAAATAGTCAAGAAGAAAAAGTCTGAATGTTTAGAAAAATATAATTTTGAACTGTGATAAATTTAGCATGGAAATACAATTTCAAACTGCAGTAAATTTAGTGTATAGAAATAGACCAAAATGTGGCTACCTAGTTTCAAAGAGGTAAAAAATATTTCTTATGTAGGTAGAAATACTTTGAAATATTAGGGTACAACTAAGAAAGAAAGTGAAAGTGGATATTGGGAAATATCTAGCAGATTCTGCCATACCTACAAAATAACTTGATTTACTGCTAATTTAAAGATGTAGGATAAAGATGTTAATATAATGATTCATAACCAGAGATACTGTGGGCTGTAATGATCAGCTATTGGGTGTCTAAATGTACTACATGGGAGTAATGAAATGTATGGTATATTTCCACTAATTATAATGAAGACTTTTTTGATTGTCTTTACTCTGTTTTCAGCCTGTGATGAAGAGAACAGCTAGCTATAAAACAAACAAACAAAAAACCCCATCTCTTTTAAGTTGGTCTCTTGCACAGAAGACACCAGATTTTCCCATTATAAATTTTGTTTAATAGAGAAAGAAATCCAATAACCTTAGCTCATAAACATTTATTTCTTGTTTTCTTCATTGTTTCTTGTACTTATTCCTCAAGCTTTGACTTTGTGGGTAGTGTGTTTTGACATAACATCCACCACGAGAATGTTGCTCCTCTGAAGAACCAAGAAAAATCTCACCCTAAAGCAGAACTCTTTGAGAATATACCACTTACAGCCCAATTGCTATATTACAGAATCTAAAAATATAGGCTGCAAAGCATAGAAAACAAAGACTCACCTCCATGCAAGTATATGCATTTATTTACATAATTTTAAAATTCCCCTTTATTTAAAATAGAACAAGACTTGGGAAAGCAACAACCCTTGGCTCCCCATTTACCTTTAAATGTATTCTAATTCGGGGGCACCTGGGTGGCCTAGTCAGTTGAGTTTCCAGCTCTTGACTTTGGCTCAGGTCATGATCTCATGGTGGTGATCTCATAGTCATGAGAATGAGCCCCATATCAGGCTCTGCCCCATCATGGAGCCTGCTTGGGATTCTTTCTCTCTCTCTCTCTGTCTCTCAAAATAAATAAATAAACATTTAAGAAATGTAATCTAATTTTAATCAAACTCTGTGATAGAATATATTTCCCATATAGCAGTAGTAACATATTCTGTGATAAATTTGGGGAAGTATTTTTAGCCTAAGGGTTTATTTGAAATCTTTACATATCATTTATACACAAAAAAACTTACTAATTACAAATAGCTATCTCAACATGGAAGGGATATATTAATTCATAAAAAATAGATAAAAATGGAATTTGGTTTTGCATTCTATCTTTAGTTCTCCAGGTTTGTTTTTTAGTTCTTACTGTGTATAATCTCTGTACTATGATTGATTGAAAAAGTGATGACAAAAGTATAGAGCCTACTCTTCAAATTGGCCACAGTTTAATTAGGAATTAGAACAGGTAGAATGGAGATGGACAAACAAAATCCAGTTTGAGTCTATATTGTAAGTATATACAACCCTAACTGACAAATTAGTGGGTGTGCTGGAAGTCTATTTTAATAGGGACTGTGGGCCTTTTTGGAAGTGTGCTCATTTTATGAGGAAGATAGACTAACTTAGTAATGAGGACTTAGTTGTCTGGTGGGAGAAGAGAGTTTTGATGTGACATAGATTAGTCTCTATCTCAGATTACCATGTATTCATGTCCATAGACAAGCCATATATAGATACCATATGTGATGCTTCTTAGGTTAGGTGTTGGGGCCTCGGAACTAATTGTATAGAATGCTATAAAAGATTCAATGAATGGAGGAAGTACTAACTAGGAGGGGCAGTGAAAACTTCATGAAGAAGATGGCATTAGAAAAGGTCCTGGGTGAATGTAGAATTTGAATATTTGCAGATTGAAGGACTTCACACATGTAGAGGAAAAATCAGGCAGTTTGGTCCCAAGTGTGAAGGAGGAAAGGTGGGAGAAAATGCCAAGGAGTTTATAGGGGGAGAGGCTATAAAAGTAAAGAATTGTTAATATGATCAAATGTTCCATAAAGAAGAGGAAAGGACTAAGAAAAAGGATTAGATTTGTTATCAACAAGAGAAAGGAGAACTGGTGAGAGTGTTGAAGATTGAAGATTGGATGATAAAAAAGCACAGCAATAGATTTTTTTAATGAAAGTCTAATTTTTTTTTACTTATAATCAATCCAAATAGCTATTTCTTGAATTTCATGGCAGTGATATACATAGTATGTCTAAGTGGCAACTGTAGATCAGGGCAAAGACCTAAGCTTTGATACCAGTGTTCTTTTATTTAAATGCAGGGGTGTATTAGATTCTTGTCATTCAGTAATCATTTTCCCTCTGTATCCAAGTAGTGAGGTGACTTTTTAGTGTCCATCATTTAGTGTCCATTTACTTGAGTTTATTTATTTATTTTGACAGAGAGAGAGAGAGAGAGAGAGAGAGAGAGAGAGAGAGAGAATGAATGGGGAAGAGGGGCAGAGAGAGAGAATCCCAAGCAGGGTACACACACTGTCAGCGTGGAGCTGTATTCCACAAACTGTGAGATCATGACCTGAGCTCAAATCAAGAGTTGGACACTTAACTGACTGATCCACCCACACATCCCTAGTGTGCATTTTTACAGTAAAGATGACTTTGTAAATTGAATTTAATGCTGTTTTAAAGAGAGTCACTAGACGACATCACTTTATTTACCTAAAGGGGAGTTATAACTTAAAAATACTGTCCTATCAACTTGAAATAATACTTTCTAAACAGGCCTTAATCTAGTATAAAGGAAACTTGGTTACACTAACAAGATTCAAATTCTAATCCCAGTTCTTTCAGTATTTTGCCTGCCTTTGAATTTAGTTTTCCAGTGTCTCTGATCCCTCTTCAATGAAATATATTCTATTTCTCACCTCACAAGATATAAATTATATAAAAGAGTATAATACTTAACTTTTTGATTGTTTTGTTGCAAAAATTAAATGATTTATCTATCTTCCTTCTCTTCCAACACACACACATATGAGTAGGTGTACAAGTGTGTGTGTATGTGTGTGTATAAACTTCGGGAAGAAGAGATAGGTTTTTATAAATGCAATACAATGTAGTATCTTATTAACATGGAACTTTCATCTTGCACATAAATGATTGATTTGGCTGCCTTTCTTTAAAAGTTACATCACTTCAAGCCCTCATTCTGGTGATTTCAATATTCCATTCCCCCCTGACTAATATGCAAAGACAACTTTTTCATGCTTCTGATTGAGATATAAACTCTCTATTAATTTTTGACACCGAAAGTACAATATTACCTTATTAATTTAGGTGGGATTCAGAGATAATAGAAAGCTTGGTCATATATTTTTAAATATCTTAGTTCTACTATTGACATTTGCCTGTCATTGGACTTTTCCAATGAGGGAAAACAGACCCAGGGTCAGGAATAGCAATGGGCTCTGACTGGGGGCTGGAGTAGGAGAATATGGTTATAATAATCAAGATTCTGTAGTCACCTTTCTTGTATAATGTGATCTTTTGCAGTCTGCTGAACTATTCCTCAGGCCACAATAAACAACTCTAAGGCCTTTTTCATCTATAAGATTCTGTCATGTGTTTACAGCTAGTATATGTGGCAGTATACCATCCAGGCCCTCTGCTGCAGATGGAAAGAAGTATACATTTCAGATTTGAAAAATAGAGAGTAGCATTAGAATCACTACACCCAACTTGGTTTTCTTTCAGGCAATTTTGAAGTAAATCAATTATTTGAGCATACCTAACTTGTCCAGATAGAAAAGTAATATAATTTTAGTGAATTTGGCTATTGAACTTCTGCCTTCATTCATTTCCTTTTATAATAACCTTGTTAAAATACATACTATTTTATATTGACAATTATCTTTTTATGTTGCAATCTGAGGCTATTACTTTTCGACCAGGTCAGCTGAAAAAAAAACATAGATTGATTCTAATTTTCATTATTCTAAAATGTTTTATTCATCAACCACATTTCAATTCTAGTAAATGTAATTTTTAAAACAAGGTTATATGTGGAGATGAGCTTTACTGAAGGTCAGGTAGAGGTTTTCTCAGATCAACATATATCAGCTTTACTTGATGATGATAATTTTAGAAGTTTCTCTCAAAACTCTGGTCAACCCTTTCAAACTTCAGCATCAATGAAACTTCTCAATTTGTTTCACTTTTAGTTCATTTATGGATTATATTAATACCTTGCTTGAGTCTGAATAATTAAAGGCAGATATATTTAATACTGAGAAGTTAGCACTGAACTCCTTTTATGTTCATGTCTCAAAAAGTCTTAGATTCTTTCATGATTGTCTATCACACATCCAGCCTAATACCAGGAAATTTTTTGGATCAAAGTAGATACTGGTCTAAATTTAGTCTTGTGGAAATATTAATTCATAGTTATATTCATCACCTTTAGCCCTGAGTATCTTATCAGGCTTGACATGGTTTCATTGCTATTTTCAATTCTACTTAGTAGGGCATTATGTTAAAATGTTTGATGCTTTTTAAAATACTCCAGTTTTTTTTTTAATGTAGGCACTTTGTAAGTGTTCTCGTCTAGCATATAATTATACAAATAGTGCAACATTTAAGTGACTGTTTAATAACACCATAGCAACATAGTATTATTTTCTCCTTGTTTACCGTATACTTAGAGTGTAATTATTTATGTTGAAGTTGAAGAGCAGCACTTTTATTTATAAGCAGCTCCATAATGGAGCATAGAAGAGTTTTTCCACTGTAACAGTTCTAATCAGTGCATAGCTCCTTTCTAAACCTGCAGCCCAATTCACAGATCAACATGTCAATTAGCCTTCAAAGAAAATGAAGAGTTGGTCTAATTTCTCAGTTTCCTAATGTCTTAACTAATTTTTAGAGATCCATTGATATCAGCAGAATCTAAAAGCATTTGCAACTCTTATGTCTTCCTCCTTTCTCTCTGCCTCTCTATGGCCTTATAATCTATCTAATTAACTGATTTTATACAATTCATTTTGTGTTCTACCTTAACAAAAGGTACACATGCCTGAAAGAGAAAGCAAATTATTTTCATTAGGGCCAGATAGGATGTGATAGCCAAATAAATAAATTTTAATGGAATATCAATAATTTCCTTAATAAGACAAAGTCTCCCTGATATTGTCTGGAATGTCAAGATAAGACTTAGAAGATAGTAATTGCTCACAGATTTGTCTTCCCTTCAACTCTCATGAATTTTATCTTGAATTTATGTATGTAGTAAACTCTTGGTTGTATATGGCTTGGCTCTGAAGAGATGAATGAAAGACTTTGGGATGCATCCCCATGTCCTTGTTTTCTAACTCTAGGTACTATTGATTACCCACTAAGGTAGTTCATGGGCCACTGACAACAGGGAAATATCAGCAGGAAGAGGGATAAGGAAAGTACAAATTCTTCAATGTCTATGGGTGCATCCTGGCTTTCCATGAGCTGGCTGGAACTATAAGTAGTGAGTTGCTAATCATTCTGATATTCAAGCATGATCTGATTTAGATGTTTTAGAAATGAGTTCTTTACTGATTGTGTTGCTGAACTATTAGATGTATATAAAACATATTTCTACAACTAGTTATACTTTTCAAGATACTTCAGTATAATTTGCTTGTTTGATTTCACAACAATGTGGGGAAGATCTGTACAGTATGGTTTATAATTTATTTTTTCTATGAAGATTCTGAGGATTAGACATGTTGACATGCTCAAGCCCAGTAATAGGTGATGAAAATGTTTTGATTACTGTTGCTTCTACTTCTTTCAGCTGCTATTTATTATGTTTTCCTTGTGTCAGGATATGTGCTTTAGAAATTTAATCTCATTGAATCCTTTCAACAGCCCCTTTAAGGAGGTACTGTTTCATTTTACAGAATCCAGTGCTGTCTCCAACAGTTCCCTTCCAAAGCTAAAACTTGATAAAGCAACAGTGCAAATGTTGTCTTAGATTATCATTGCCTTGTCATTGGTTTTTAAATGCAGAGTTGATAACTCTAACTCCCTATTCTACTTTGAGATCAATTCAGTATTCTTATTTTAAAAAATTACAGGTTTTTGTGTTCATTTCTATTCCCTTCATAATAACAGGTGTTAAAATTCACATTGTATACACCCCTTATTTTACTCTAAATCAGAGGCAGGAAAGACCTATAGACAATTCTCTGTACCACAAAATGTTATACAGATAAATTATAGACCCCAGAAGGCACTGGTAACATACCGTCGTCTCAACAAAGGCAGAAGTTACTGGAGCTAGAGATAGAAAAGAAATATGTTGGTTAGTGCCAAAGGATATATTCACAATATAATGGTTTGTAGGTCTCAGTGAAATACTTAAAAGAAAAAAAAGACACGAAAAATTTACTTTCTTGTTTTCTTCTGCAGTAGATTGTTAAGTGACAAAATACCTCCCAATGGCACAATGGCTAGTTTTCTCTACGTGGCTGAAGGGCCTATGCATTCAACTGCAACTCAATAAGAGACCGATTCATACAATTTTGAGCCAAACTGCAGCTCCCCTTTACCCCTATCAAAAAATAAAAATCCAGAAAATACATTCTCCAAAATATGGGACCTACATTAGACATGATAGCAAGAACACTTAGATTCTGGATTACAGTAACAGATAAAACTGAATATACTCTTTCATACCAAAAGTAACCTAGACTCTTAATTTTTTTTTTAAATTTTATTTATTTATTTTGAGACAGAGAGAGACAGAGAGAGAGAGAGAGAGAGAGAGCATGCGCAAGTGCACGGGGAGGGGCAGAGAGAGAGAGAGAGACAGACAGACAGACAGAGAATCCCAAGCAGGCTCCATCCACACATGGGTTTCAAATTCATGAACCATGAGATCATGACCTGAGCCCAAATCAAGAGTCAGACGTTTAACCAACTGAGCCACTTGGTCGCCCGTAGATTCTTAAAATTCTAAAGCTGTTTTAAGGCTGGATATGCTATGATGACTCATTGTGTGGTAATAATGCTCAGAGTTTCCCCTGACTTCTTGTGACTGTATAATTTTCATTTTTGAAATGAATAAAGTTGCCCCTATTAATCACAACCAAGAAACATATGTTTTGAATAAACACCAAATTCTCTAAAATTAGTAAATTCATTGTTATCTAACTTTGTGAGTCTAGAAAACTATATTTTTAACTAAGTCCAAATAACTTTATGCATTGATCCAGAAGGGAAAACATGAAAATATTTATAGAAATTGGATCTTTGGCTGTGAACTGAAAAATGAATAGTAGTCAAATATTCTAGAAGTTGACCCTGGTGTAATCTAGTAAGAACAATTAATAACTAAAGACACATGAATTTAAGAAATGGAAGAAATAATAATATTTCATAATTGGCTTCTAGAAGTAAATAAGAAGAATGCATGTTTTCATTGAATATTCACCCTCAGCTTCAGGTTTTAGGCCCATTATATCCTTGACTGTGACATGCTCTTCACTGGCAACATTGTTGGAGTAGCAGAAGTAGTCAGGAGACTCTGGTGCAAATTAAATAAACATTTTTTTTTCTGTCTTACATAGAAAGGAAGAATAGATGGACTCAGTTATATTTTATTGTAAAAAATTCATAAAGTGTCAGATAATTGGGCTCCTCTCTTTTTCCTATTTTGTAGGCATTTCCACAGTTGTGTTAATCTAACCTCTACCCTACACTGTACTCCAGTTCACATTTTATAAGTCAATTAGCCAAAATATCAACAACTTAAAATAAAGTTTTCTCGTCTTTCTTATTTGGAAAATATCATTGCCTGATAATCATCCTGAAATAGAAGTTAATAAACACTATTTTTAGGACGCCAAATGATCAAGATTACTATGGTATATTCCCCAACTTTTAGGAAACTCAAAAGTCTGTATATAATCTATAGGGATGCACCCATATATATTATAGGAAAAATTGTGCTCAGTATCAAAATAGAAGTACAAATAAAATATGATGGAAATGCAGGAAAAATTTATTTGAACTAATGTATATGAGAAAAACTAGCATTTGAACTGGATGTTGAGGAATGGAGAGGAGTTAGGAGGAAGAGAAACTTTCTAGTTGAGATAATAGCTTAATAAAAGCCACACAGTAAAATGTAAGAAATGGAGAGAATATGGTGTGTGTGTGTGTGTGTGTGTGTGTGTGTGTGTGTGTGTCCATTGTGTGTCTACAGGCAAATGGTTGTTAAGAAAACTGAGTTTGTGTTGTAGAGGCTTTGAATTCCAGGTTGAGGAGATTGTATTTTATTTTGTGTTTAGTGGAAAGGAAAACCATGTAAGAATTTTGAACAGGGACTCTATAAGCCATTGTTTTAAGGACACAACTGGTGGGAGCAAAACACAGGATGAATCAGAAGGGGAGAAATTAGAAACCTAAAGATTAACTACAAAGTTGTTATAGTTCAGATGAGAGTGATGATGGGAGCTTGGACTTTAGCAGGAAAGAAAAATGGGATGTAGACAGAGTTTATGAGAGAAAAGACACAAGAACTCATTTGGTGAGGTTGGAGTCTCAGTCTTCAAGAGGATGCTGATGGCATTAGCCAATATAGGAAGGAACAGAGAGGATGATGTGTGGGTGCATGTGATGAAGAAGGTACATTGAGAGTAGAAGCAGAAAAAATGGGAAACTTCTGCAAATCTTTGGGTACAATGATCTATTTTCAGATGTATGTTAACCCTTTTAGGAGAAATTATTTCTACTGCCATAATCAGCAGCATTAAGGGAAATAGGTTTGATTGTGATTCAAAAGACTGTGGTGGTTTTATTTTTGTTTTGCCATTGATGTTTGAACTGTTGAGTTTAGATGAAAATCTGGGTAGATGAGCTTTATAGTAAATGATATCGTAGGAATATTAGGAGATAGTAAAAGTCACAAGGGAAGAATATTTTTGACCCAGTCTTTATAATCATTATTGTAAGTGTTTTGCTTAGTGTTCTGTATTTGCTGACAGCATGGTCTATTTCTAAAGATTGTTTATATTCCCATGGTATCCAGAGTATAACAAATAGCAGGAGGGTAAACCAGACTATGTTTGCATGGGAAGGAAAAATGAAAGCATATTTCATTTCAGGCTGATTGTACACACCTCTGGGATTTGATTTTTCTCTATGCTCGCTTACTTAGAGGGCAGATGGTAAATGATAGTTGTGAGAAATGAAATGATAAATTATATATATTTAAGTAAATTATATATACAAATATATAAGTAACACTAAATTATAAAAATATATAAATTATATTTTAAAATATAAATATATAAGTAAATAATTATATAAATAAATGAATATATATATATAGAGAGATAAATGTATGTGTATGTATATATATATATACATATGTATATACATATGTGTATATATATACATATATATACATGTGTATATATATATATATACATTGCTTGGTATCTTTTGAATATTACATTAGTGAAATAGGGGCATATCAAAATCTGGAAGTCAAGCCCAAATCAAATTAAAATATCTTCATTAAATCAACTAAGTAGTTATATTCTAAAAATTATTAATTGAAGGAACTATTCATATGTGGATTTTTAGATTGTTTTGTTTTTCCATCTTTAGAATTTATTGGTTACATATACAATAGTATTATAAAACATTATGCTAGTTTATTTGCATTACTATATATATTTCTTCTCATATTAGTATAATTTCTCTCAAGAAGATTTTTCCCCTGGATTTTTTTACTTTTATTTGTTTTTGATAATTTTTTGAAATTTAAATTTTGCTTAATATACAGTACAATATTGGTTTCAGAAATAGAATTCTTTTAATTTTCCTCCGTATTTCAAGTGTCTGTTCATGGAAATATACTACTGTCTCACTTCTGCCTTCAAATAAACTTGAAAGGAAACAAACCTAATACAAAAGCAGTCCATTTTGTTATTTTTCTGTAGATAACTCAGTGGAAACAACTGCAGTTTTAGGCTTGGTGAATTTTTGTTTTTCTTCTTGTGTCTTTGGTTTCTATTAGCACTTGTGGACTAAAGGTAAGAGGATGGGTACTCCTACCTGAGCATGTAACAAGTAACTAAACATGTCACTTCTTTATCATTGGTTTTAATTTTAATGTAAATAGCCTAAAATTATTTTCTGGCTTCATTTGGACAAATACTCTCTAAGTGCTTTATCTAGAGACAACTAATAAACATCAAATGTCCTCTAGGGTATTCAGTATCATTCCCTATTACCACAACGTTTTCAGAATTACCACGCCCTTTCTTTGACAATAGATTAATATATTTACAATTTTAATAAAATCCAGGCTGAAGAGGCAGTCAAATTAGCACCAATCTCCCTGTCCTATTTGGTGAGGGGATTTTTTTTTTTGTAGTGGAAAGAGTATGGGGTGTTTAAGTAGCACATCCTACAAATATGTTTGCAAACTTAATAGATAAACCTTTATTAACTAGTCAGGTAGAGAAAGGCTGTTCTCACTGGTGCTTTGCATGGAGAAAAATGAAAAGTGATCTTTAGTAGCTCCAAACTCCTCAACCCCAAGACATAGCAAGACTCCTGGGGTTCTCTTTGTGGAGATGTGCACTTGGGAAACCACCCAGGTTTTCATAACAGATTTCAAATGGAAGAACCATTCACTATTTTCCTGACATGACTGCTTATAATTTTGTAAGCAAACGTAGTAAGTGGTATTTCTGTTTGCCTCCTATATATTTAAATTTTTTTTAACGTTTATTTATTTTTGAGACAGAGAGAGACACAGCATGAGTGGGGGAGGGTCAGAGAGAGAGGGAGACACAGAATCTGAAACAGGCTCCAGGCTCTGAGCTGTCAGCACAGAGCCCTAGGCGGGCTGGAACTCCCGGACCGCGAGATCATGACATGAGCCGAAGTCGGACACTTAACCGACTGAGCCATCCAGGCGCCCCTGCCTCCTATATGTTTTATTAGCAAAAAAATATTACAACACAAAGTTTCTTTTATTTTAAATGTTTATTTTAAATGTTTAAATGTTTTCTTTTATTTTAAATGTTTGAGTGAGAGACAGAGTGCGAGTAGGGGAGGGGCAGAGAGAGAGGGAGACACACAATCTGAAGCAGGCTCCATTCTCCGAACTATCAGTAGAGAGCCTGACGCGGGGCTTAAACTTATGAACTGTGAGATCATGACCTGAGCCAAAGTTGGACGCTTAATGGACTGAGCCACCCAGGTGCTCCACACAATCAAAGTTTCTAATTATATACTCCAAGAACTTCATTAATGTTCAGGATACTTTGGAATTCCAATTCTATTAAATTTGGGAAATTTTTCAATTTCTCTCAGGAGCGTTGTTTTGTCCTTGGATTAAATAGTAATGTATGTTTGACTTTTAATTTTTGGTTGTAAGTTAAAAAAAAAACTTCAACAATTTTTGATATGAGCTAAACAGATCCAGAAGTGGGAGTTGGCATAAGATTCAGGGTGCCACTCGTCCTGTCTGAATTTATAAGAAAGAAGCAATTATTCTGCTGAAAGAGAGATTTTACGGGTAACATCAAAGGATGACATCAGGTTAAATTTGCAATAACATTCCTAGATAATGAAAGCAGACGGTTAGTTTTTGGAATGTAAAGAAATCTAGACATGGATTTCTTCTGGGAATGATGTAACATTTGACATATAAGACTCTGGTATCTTATGATCAGTAAATAATGGATTTGAGCTTGTCAGCATGTCCCCTATCTGGAAGAGGTCATGGCAATGAAAGTGGAGTCTCTCAAAATGGAGGAGAAATGTTATGCAGAGCAGAATGGGTATTTTTAGCATTGGTTTTCTACAGCAAGAAAAGCATATAACTTGTAAGCCCTTGGTAATTCCTATGCTGGGATAAACCAAACAAAAGCTTATGACTGAATAAAAATGAGACTGTGATAGAAGAAAGAAAAAAATAGAATTGCCCCAGACTAATTAATTACAAAGAGGAAAAAGTCAGTCCTTTTGGAATTTTTAAATATTATTAAGAGACAGAATACATATTAGCTTTTTTGAGTTGACAACTAAAATTTGGCAATTAAATTGAAAGTTGGCAACTGAAAAAATATATACAAATCTTTAATACTCAATCAAATATTAATGATATATACAATAAATGCTATTTGCATGCTATATTTGGACATAAATATTAAAAAATTTAAATGCCAAGGCTTATGGTTAAAATGAGAGGCTATTCTGATATTTGGATAAAATAATTATAATATCAAAAATTCGAATCAAATTTGTAAAAAAAGGTGCCAGTTCCTGCCTGTAAACTCACATATAAAAATGATGGGGCCAAGAAGGGAGTGGCATGATATATTCAAAGAACTGAAAGGGAAAATCTATAGCCAAGAATACCCTTTCCAGTAAGGCTATTGCTTAGAATAGGAGAGGTAAGAGAATTTCTCAGACAAAAACTAAAGGAGTTCATGACCACTAAACCAGCCCTATAAGAAATATTAAAAGGGACTCTTTGAGTGGAAAAAGACCATAAGTGATAGTATTAAAATAAAAAAACACAAAAGCAGTAAAAGTATTTCCATAAAAATCAAAGGATTCATAAAACAAAAGGATGTGAGATATGACACTATATACCTAAAATGTGTGTGAGAGAGGAGTAAAGAGTAGGTTTAAACTTAAGTGACCATCAACTTAATATAGACTTCTATATGCAGAAGATTTTATATATAAACCTAATGGTAACCACAAACCCCAAACCACTAATAAATATGCAAAGAATAAAGAGAAAGGAATCTAAGCATATCACTAAAGAAAGCTAACAAACCATGAAATAGAGCAAGAAAAGAATCAGAGAAAATCTATAGAAACAATCACAAAACAAGTAACAAAATGACAAAAATGCATATCTATCAATAATTATTTTGAATGTAAATGAACCAAATGCTCCAGTCAAAAGATATAGGGTGACAGAGTGAATAAAAAAACAAGACCCATCTATACGCTGCCTACAAGAGACTCATTTCAGACCGAAAGGCACCAGCAGATTAAAACTAAGAGGATGGAGAAACATTTATCATGCAAATGGATTCCAAAAGAAAGCTGAGTAGCGATACTTATATTGGACAAAATAGATTTTAAAACAAAAACTATAACAAGAGACAAAGAAGAACACTATATAATCATAAAGGGGACAATCCAATAAGAGGATATAACAATTGTAAATATTGATGCATCCATCTTGGGAGCACCCAAATACATAAAACAGTTAGTAACAAACATAAAGGAAATAATCAATAGTAATTCAATATTACTAGGGTACTTTTACACCCCATTTACATGGATGGACAGATCATCCAAATAGAAAATCAACAAGGAAACAGCAGCTTTGAATGACACACTGGACCAGATGGATTTAACGGAAATATTGAGAACATTCCATCCTAAAATAACAGAATACACACTTTTTTAAAGTGCACATGGAGTATTTTCCCAAATAAGTCATATACTAGCCCACAAAACCAGTCTCAACAAATTAAAAAAAGGTTGAAGTCATACCATGCATCTTTTCTGACCACAATACTATGAAACTAGAAATCAACTGCAAGGAAAAGTTTGGAAAGACCACAAATACATGGAGGTTAAATAACATGCTACTAAACAATGAATGGGTCAAGAAAACAATCAAGGGAGAAATAAAAAATTACATGGAAACAAATGAAAATGAAAATACAATGATCCAAAGTCTTTGGGATACAACAAAAGTGGTTCTAAGAGGGAAGTTATAGCAACACAGGCCTACCTCAAGAAGCAAGAAAAATCTCAACCTAATCCTGTACCTAACGGACCTAGAAAAAGAACAAATAAAACTCAAACCCAGCAAAATGAAGGAAATAATAAAGATTAGAGCATAAATAAATGATATAGAAACTAAAAAAACCAATGGAACAGATTAGTGAAACCAGGAGCTTGTTCTTGAGAAGATAACAAAATTGATAAATCTAATCCTCTAACAAGACTCATTATAAAAAAAGAGAGGTGACCCAAATAAACAAAATTATAATGAAAGAGGAATAATAACAACCAACACCACAGAAACACAAACAATTGTACCAGAGTATTATGAAAACCTATATGCCCACACATTGGGCAGCTTAGAAGAAATCGATAAATTCCTGGAAACATATGACCTACCAAAACTGAATCAGGAAGAAATAGAAAATTTGAACAGATTGATTACTAGCAGTGAAATTCAATCAGTAATAAAAAAGCTCCCAAAAAACAAAAGTCCAGGACCAGACAGATTCACAGGTGATTTCTACCAAACATTTAGTGATGAGTTAATACCCATTCTTTTCAAACTACTCCAAAAAATACAAGAGGATGGAAAATTTCCAAACTCATTCTGTGAGGCCAGTATTATTATCCTGATACCAAAACCAGATAAAGACACCACACCACACACACACACACACACACACACACAAGAAAACTACAGGTCAATATCTCTCATGAATATAGATGCAAAAATCCTCAAAAAAATATTAGCAAACCAAATTCAATACATTAAAAAAATCATACACCACAATCAAGTGGGATTTATTCCTGGGTTGCAAAGGGTAGTTCAATATTCACAAATCAATCAATGTGATACATTACATTAATAAAACAAAGATAAGACCCATATGATCATTTAAATGATGCACAAAAATCATATGACAAAGTACAACATTAATGATAAAACTCTCAACAAAGTAGGTCTAGAGGGACCATACTTAAACATAACAAAGTCCTTGTATGAAAAAACCACAGCCACCATCATACCCAATGGTGAAAAACAGAGACCTTTCCCCTAAAGTCAGGAAGAACACAAGGATGTCCACTCTCATCACTTTTATTCAGTATAGGACTGGAAGCCCTAGCCACAACAATTAGACAACGTAAAGAAATAAAAGACATCTAAATTGGTAAGGAAGAAGTAAAATTTTCACTTTTTGCAGATGATATGGTACTATCTTTAGAAAATCCAAAGACTCCCCCCAAAACCTACTAGAACTGAAAAAGGAATTCAGTACAGAAATCTGCTACATTCCTATACACTAAAAAGAAGCACCAAAAAGAAATAAAGAAAACAGTCCCATTTACAATTGTACCAAAACCAAAGAAATACCTAGGAATAAAGTTTACCCAAACCCAGAAATAAACCCACAGTTATAGGGTCAATTAATCTTTGACAAAGGAGGAATGAATATACAATGGGGAAAAGACCATTTCTTCAACAAATGGTGCTGGGAAGACTGTACAGCTACATGCAAAAGAATGAAACTGGACCACTTTCTTTCATCATAGACAAAAAAAAACTTGAAATGGATTAGAACTAAATATGAGACTTGACACCATAAAAATCCTTGAAGAAATAACAGACAATAATCTCTCTGACATGAGCCATAGCAACATTTTTTTAGATATGCCTCCTGAAGCAAAGGAAATAGAAGCAAAAATAAACTATTTGGACTACATCAAAATAAGAAGTTTCTGCATAGCAAAGGGAACTATCAACAAAACTAAAAGACAACATACTGAATGAGAGATGTTTGTGAATGACATATCTGATAAAGGGTTAGTATCCAAAATATATAGGGAATTTATACAATTCAACATGCAAACACCCAAGTAATCCAATTGAAAAATGGGCAGAAGTCATGAACAGACATTTCTCCAGAGAAGACTTACAGATGACCAACAGACTCATGAAAAGGTGATCAACATCAGTAATCATCAGGGAAATGCAAACAAAAGTACAATGAGATATCACTTCATGCCTGTCAGAATGACATCAAAACATAAGAAACAACAAGCATTGGCAAGGATGTGAAGAAAAAAGAACTCTTGTACACTGTTGGTAGGCATGCAAATTGGTGTAGTCATTGTAGAAAACAGTGTGGAGGTTCCTCAAAATATTTAAAATAGAACTACTCTATGATCCAGGTATAGCACTACTGGTTATTTATACACACAAAAAATACAGGAACACTAATTTAAATGAATACATGTGCCCCTGTTTGTTGCAGCAATATTAGAATAGCCCACACTATAGAAGAAGCCCAAGTGTCCATTGACTGATGAATGGATAAAAAAGACACACACACACACACACACACACACACACACACACGACTATTTGGCCATAAAAAAGAAAGAAATCTTTGCCATTTTCAACAAAATGTAGAGCTAGTATAATGCTGAGTGAAATAAGTCACTCAGAGAAAGATAAATACCATATGATTTCACTCATGTAGAATTTAAGAAACAAAACAGATTAACATAGAGGTAAAAAAAAGAGAGAGAGAGAGAGAGAGAGGCAAACCATCAAACAGACTCCTAACTATAGAGAACGAAGTGAGGGTTGCTGGAAGGGAGATGGGTTAAATGGGTGATGGGCATTAAGGAGAGCACTAGTCATAAACATTGGCTGTTATATATGAGTGATGAATTACTTCTACTGAAACTAATCTTACACTATATGTTAACTAACTAGAAACTAAACTAACTAAAAAGAAACACAACAAACAAGCAAAAGAAAAAAAAAAAAAGAAGAGAGAGACCAAGAAATGAACTGTTAACTATAGAGAACAAACTGATGGTTACTAGATGGGAAGTGGGTGGGTGGATGGGGGAAATATGGGATAGGGGTTAAAGAGTATACTTATCATAATGAAATAAAATAAATAAAAATAAAATGAGGGGCACCTTGGTGGCTCAGATGCCTGACTGAAGTCTGGCTTAAGCGTCAGACTTCAGCTCAGCTCATGAACTCACGGTTTGTGTGTTTGAGCCCCACATCGGGCTCTGTGCTGACAGCTCAGAGCCTGGAGCCTGCTTCTGGTTCTGTGTCTCCCTCTGTCTCTGTTCTTCCTGTACTTACACACACACACACACACACACACACACACACACACACTCTCTCTCTCTCTCTCTCTCTCGAAAATAAGTAAAGACTAAAAAAATAAAATGATAATAAAATAAAAGGATAAAAGATAAAATAAATTAAAATGGTAGGGCCAGAGATGGCACTACTTTTTAAGAAGTGTTTGAAAACTGTGAATTTGACACAGTGTTGGTCAGCAGTCCTCTGCTGTTGAATAGGCTAGGAATTTGCAAAGACACATGCTGACTCATACAAATGTTCCCCAAGTTATACCCTCACCTTCTTTATTCTCATGTTGGTCATTAGCCTTGAGTATCTCTACCCCATGGATGTTTGTGTTTATGTCACCTCTGTGAGCCTTCCCTGTGGAATCAATTGCTCCTTTAGTATTCACATTTATACATTCTGGCCTGTATTCTAGTATTAATACATATATTTGTTTGTCCCTACCACAGATGTAAGTTCCAAGGTATGAAGGTTTGCCCCAATTTTTATCACTTATTCCTGGTAGTAAGTAGCATATGTTATATACATGATAAACATTAAATAACTATTTGTTGGGCGCCTGGGTGGCGCAGTCGGTTAAGCGTCCGACTTCAGCCAGGTCACGATCTCGCGGTCCGTGAGTTCGAGCCCCGCGTCAGGCTCTGGGCTGATGGCTCGGAGCCTGGAGCCTGTTTCCGATTCTGTGTCTCCCTCTCTCTCTGCCCCTCCCCCATTCATGCTCTGTCTCTCTCTGTCCCAAAAAAAAAAAAAAAAAAAAACCGTTGAAAAAAAAAAATAACTATTTGTTGAGATAGTAAACATAAAGGGACATTACACAATTAATTAGTTGAATAAAATCACACTGAAATCATATGAGGTTCTAATTGGAAGTGATTCTCTTGTCATTCTGCTCATGAAATGATATTTAGTATATCAACAGGTGTAGATGGTGTGCTGACCTGCTTAATCTAATTAGTATATCAATTCCATTTTGATTTTGTGAGATGTATCCAAGATATATCTTAACTCATGATTGGAATTGAATTGTCATAACATTTTATTACGAAGCATGTCAAACTCATATCTCAGTTTAAATGAGGGAGCTTCATGATCTTGCAAGTGGACTTACTCAGATTTCTCCTAAGTCTTGGTAGGACAGTGCAAAGAAGAGGGTATGACAGTATTTATGCAGGACAACTCAGAAATGTGAAAGTTTTCATTTTGAATTAATTACATGTGTCTTTTGACAAGGAGACATACTTAATGCTGAGGTGTTGAGGTACACAAATGTAAGAATAATCTGAAAAGTAAAAAGTAATTTGTTAGATTTTGTCCATCTAAATACTTCTCCATTTATCAACATTAATGTGTCCTCTCTTTGTCATCCCTATATACTGATAGTAGAGTTTCAGAATATAGAATATAAATCATTTACTTAAATCCACTGACTTTACCTTCACTGAACTTCAGCTCTCTGATGACACAACGCCATCTATTCTCAGTGATGCCCCTCCATCAGCAAACCATTACATCACTGAAATTATACCTCATCATTTTGAGTTATGCTTCACCTTTTGGGGCTATGCTACTTCTACAATGGCAAACTCTGGACTATAGTGACAACTATAACTTATCAAATGGATGCTATATTAGAGATCCTGACCGAAGTACTTTACATGTATTTACGTATGGATTCTCAAAACGATTCTGTTTACCCCAGTCCCACAGTTAGTGAGGCAGAGCTAGGCTTTGGCTGCTCAAAGTCTGTCTTCAGGACATGTGTGTATTGCCTGTCAGTGAAATATCCTTATTTGATTTAAACTTCCATGACTACCACTTCTCCCAGCTCTTTGCTTTTTTTGCTTATAGCCTTCAGTATGTCATCCAGCAACTTGGTTCCACTCTTTCTTTCTAATGCTTTCCCACTCTGTCTCACTCAGAATGGATTCAATGGTCATCCAATGCAACTATGCACTTTCTATTACACAGAAGTTTCTGCCCTGGACCTTTAATCCCCCACCCTCTGCCCCAAATGTAGGTAACCTATCACTTCAACAGATCTCCTTCTTTTTTTTTTTTTAATTTTTTAAATTAAAAAAACATTTTTTTTTACCGTTTATTTATTTTTGAGACAGAGAGAGACAAAGCATGAACGGGGGAGGGTCAGAGAGAGGGAGACACAGAATCTGAAACAGGCTCCAGGCTCTGAGCTGTCAGCACAGAGCCCGACGTGGGGCTCGAACTCACAGACCGCAAGATCATGACCTGGGCCGAAGTTGGCCGCTTAACCGACTGAACCACCCAGGTGCCCCAACAGATCTCCTTCTTAAGGAACCAACACTTTTTCACAAAATTTTGTTGAGTAAATGCATTAAAAATTCAAGCTATCTAGACATATTTAGGTTCTTGCTATTATTTGTAAACTGTTAATTCAGTCCCTTGACTATTCTCTATTACCTCCCTTAGGGCAAATACACCTAAACTTTCCATATTTGTTAAGTCCTCAGTATCCTCAAGGTCTATCTCATATTTAGCAGATATACTTAATTCTTATTTTACTGAGAAATTTGTGTATACTTCCCTTTTTCAGCCTCACAGTTTTTCTCTCTTTAATTTCTCTTTTTATCCCCATTCTTAGAAGAAAAAAAGATTCTTCCATTTTAAGATTGACTTCTTTACCTGTGATTTTGGTGTATTCTCATATAAGCTTTTCCTCTTAGTTGTTTATCAATTACTGTCTCCCGATTTTCCATCTTCCAACTGTCTGTTATTACTAATTTTTCCTTCTCAGCAAATTAACTCTTTTGGGTAATCTTTACTGTAGTAACTAAACAGAGTAGAATACAACACTTCTATACTTTGATCCTGTACATTTTAATTTACCTGTCTCATCTCCAGCCCTTGCTTCTCTGAAAATTTCTTGAGAGTAGTTTACCTTCACTGTTTTTTCTTAATATCATTCCTTAATATCAATATATGCCATTAAGCCTATGATAATGGCCTAAGGCATTTACTTCATGTCTTCTTTTTTCCACCCTGATCCCTGATTAGCCTTCTAAAAATGGGAGCCTTGGTCTTTTAGAAAGCTCTAATTCATCTTACTGCCCCAGATGCATGTAAGAAAAGAGACTAGAACATAAAAGGACTAAGAAATTAAAAAAAAAAAAAAAAAGACCATGAGAAGAATCTCTCAAATATAGGCTGTCTACAAAGAAGTAAGAATTTTTGATGTCTCTAAAACATTTCTACTAGCACTGAGGACAACCTGTATCTTGTCCTTGACACTAAGTGATGAAGGAAGTGGGGCCTTGAACTCTCTCTTTATATAGGAGAATGCCACTGGTTTTAGGGTTGTTCCAAAGCTAATGAGTCCTAGGCAATAATGGATCATTTACCCAAGAGTCCATCTGACTACCTGGTGGCTGACTTGAAATTATGCCAGTTCCCAGGGCTTCCTCTGGCTGAGCTCATATATCTGAAACAGTATGAGCAAGCAGTCCATCTGGAACTCCAAAGGATGTAGGTGTGGATGAAAAGACTGATAAAGACCATAATTCATTATCTTTATTTGTATGTCATCCTTGCACAGGGGATGTACTAATTTTCTCTGTATTGTTCCAATTTTAGTATATGTGCTACCAAAGGGAGCACATAATTCATTATCTTTAATTTTATGTGTTTATTAGAGTTCTCATTTTACTTCAGATCCCTTGCCTCCTTTGGGACAACTCTGAGATGTAACTTACCCTCTGAGTTCTTGCAAACAAGCTGAGGCTGGGTTTAATCCTACATGAGGTTAAATTCACCTCATAAAACAGACATCCACGTGCTACTTTTAGAATTAGTTTTAAAAAACAAAGTATGGGGGCGCCTGGGTGGCTCAGTTGGTTGGGCGTCCGACTTCAGCTCAGGTCACGATCTCGTGGTCCGTGGGTTCGAGCCCCGCGTCGGGCTCTGTGCTGACTGCTCAGAGCCCAGAGCCTGTTTCGGATTCTGTGTCTCCCTCTCTCTCTGACCCTCCCCCATTAATGCTCTGTCTCTCTCTGTCTCAAAAATAAATAAAACCTTAAAAAAAATTTTTAAAAACAAAATATGAATTTACCACTTTGAAAAAAATAATTCTTCAAGATTCTTTCTATACCTGTCTTGACCTTGAGATCTAAGAAGGAAAGTAATGGGCTTCATGACTTATACGGTTGGGGACACTCACATAAGAAGAAAAGAAAACTTTAAAACATATCATTGGAGTTGCTTCTGTTTATGAGCTAGCACTGCCCATAGGAAATCATTTTATAATTTTGTAAAGTACAGCTTCCTTCATAGTAGGAGTATTAGCACATCTTTAAAGAGTGATACCAAATCTTTCAAATGTCTACAGCTTTTATCAAAATTTGTGCCTATTACACAGCCCATGGATATTCTATAATGTATCAAGTGGATTGTCATAACATCAACTATAAAGTGTAATAAAAATTTCAGTGATCTGTCAAATCTTTTTGAAATCTGAAGAACTTTATGGCTAAAACTAATATGTTGACATTTGATGAGTTGATAATCAGGACATAGGCATTCACTCAAAACCCTGGAATCAGTACTTCTCACTAAATAATTTTTTAATAGAAAGAAGTAGGTTCTATCATAAACATAATTTTTAAAAAATGGAGCTCTTGAAAATAAAAGTACACCAAACACAGCTTAGAAAATTACTATTCAGGCTAAAAGTATACCACCACCAAAACTATTATGCCGTACACACACTGGTGATTAATTTGATAAACATATTTTTGAACAACTCTTCTATTTTCTAACATGCAAGTCCTATCATCATTTAGTAAAAACAAAAGCCATTACCTTGACTGAATGCGATTACTCACCTCACTGCTATATTGAAATATGACTATTTTCTCAGTATTGCTTTGTAGTTATTAATATGCAGTAAATGGCTTAAACCATATAAATTTAATTCTAGAGATAAGAAAATATCTTGAAGTAAGTGTGGTTTTGCTATTAATATAACTCTCACTCTGCCCCCAATTTAGTATGTGACTTTAGATAATTCATTTTATGAATTCAACTTCATCATATGCTGCAAAATTTCATTTTTCATGAATTTATATTACTTATCTGTAAAATAGAGGCACTAAATTAAATATTCCCTAAGATGCCTCCTCCCTCAGAGTATAAAAACAATTATTAAGTAGAATATATTTTTACTATCAGTTTTCAGAAAGGGAATGGAAAATTGAGGTTTCCCAAACAAAACAAAATTTAAAATGCCCCTTGTGATGACATTGGAGGTTTGGTATGGAATAGCTTCTTTACAGAGTATGGAGGCTAAAGAGAACTGCTTCAGTACAATTTCAAGTGTCAATAATTATTTAAGAGAAGTGGTTTCAGGCATTATTTCCTTTACTAAGTGAAAGTTCTTCAAATGCTTATTGAGATGACCTAAGAATCAGGAGAGAAAACAGTGAATCACTGATGAAGAAGAAATGAATCTTAAAGAGAATCCTAATAAAGCAGCATTTATCATTCTTTCTCCTTCATTTATTTGCTCAGTCTGAATGAACATTAGCTTCTTCCTTAGTGTGACTGGTGCAGTTTTGAGATGGCATTCTTCTCTAACAGAACATGGTGAATGAAATTCAGATCCTTATGATGAAACAGGATTGTCAACATTTACAGTTTCCCTCTCCCTCTACTATACTTTGGTCAATTTGTAGATAGCACCTGATACATGAATTAATATTTTCATATGGTAAGATTGAGCAAATCAGGAATCTCCACTGGTTTGGTCAGTCTATTCTCTTTAGATTATCGTTATTCAGCTTAAGCATCATAGAGAAAAAGTCTAGGGCCATCCTGACTTCTGGTAAATTGTTTTCTTGTCTGTATTTATTTGTGATTTCTTTTCATCTTTTCTTTGGGTTTCCTTTGTAGCCCTTTTGTCACCCCACCAGTTCTCCAGAGCTCTCTAACATAAAGTGATCTACTAAATTAAGTTTTTTAACACCTTAAATAGATACAATTTTTATTTGTAAAAAATAAATAAATAAAAATTAAACAAACAAATAAAAGAAAGCAAGAATGGTTGGATAGGACACCAGAGTGTTCAGCTCAATAAAATTACATGGAAGCAATATTTAGACCCAGACAGGAAACAATATTTAGACCCAGTACTCGTTGACCATAGAGGTTGTTCAGTCTCCAGGAGGTAGAACCCTGCAACACTGTGGCAAGTATATACTATAATGATTCCCTCAGTTCTTCCCAAAATGTTCATGCATTTATTTACTCAGATGATTACATAGTGAGTAAAAGAGAATACCCAGACATTTCTAGGTGTTGAACACAGAAGACCTGAAATGTCACCTATTTTCCCTATTAGAGAGGTGACAAGTAGGGGAAGCCAGGCAATAAATAGGGTCCTTAACAATATCCAGTTTACACTGGGTCTATTAGGTCTGTGGTCTCGCTCTGGTCATTTCCCAATACCTGAACATTTAGCTGGATTGACATATTTGGCAGTTGTAGAAAACCTTACAGTGAGTCTACCTGGGGTTGGTGTTGGTCAAGCCATCATATTAGGTAAGGCCAAGTGGAAACCTCTGATACTATATCCCCCACCACTTTGCCAAAGTAGAATAAAAAAAATCCCTTCTATATCTAGCTGAGATGCAGCAACAAGTACCAATTTAGAGAACTAAAAGAACTGAAAAGAATGGGAAGAGCTAAAAAGCTAAATGAAATATATGAAACAACAATTTCTAAAACATTGCCTATTTGGCAAGGAAGGACAGTGGTTCCCAAAAGAAGGGAAATAAATGTGGTGAATACTACAATCATCACAGCTTTCTGCCTGGATAGGTTGCCCAGGTTACTGTGCAGAGGAGAGAACCAGGTGGAGTCCAGCTGTCTTTTTGAGTGGAGGAAACAAAGATAGAAGTTGAGGGAAGCCCAGGGTAACTAGAATTCTCAGGGGGCAAATACTGGAGAGTAGAGAGCATTGCAGAGAGAGAGCTCCAGTGATTCACAGATGGCATCTAGCAAGTCTTCAGAATGTTAGGAAATGATCTGAGGTGAGGGAAAAAAACTATCCAAAAGGAGCAACATACAGAGATAACAAAAAGGTGGAAAGAGATTGTGTCCACCAGCCAGAGTGGAAAACCTAGTACCTCATGGTTCATAGGGTGGAATACTCAGGAAAGCATTGCCTAAGTAGTGAGGAAAAATTATTCCTAGACTAAATACTGCTCTGCATTCTCCTCAAAAGACTTAAAAGGCAAGTCTCAAGAGGATCAGATTCTTTCCAAGTAACTTAATTGCCTTATAGAACAAAGCTCTAGAATCTATCTTCTATCTATCTATCTATCTATCTATCTAGTTAGCTAGCTAGCTATCATCTCTATCTACCTATCATCTATGTGTCATCTCTATATCTAGCTATCTAGCTATCTATCATCTCTATCTCTATCTATCATCTATCATCTCTATTTATATCTTTAGCACATATTAAATTTTTAGTGATTTAATATACATCTTTCCGTAGAGTTAAATCTTTGCATTTGAAAGAGAAGAGTGCCTCTAATGGTACTAAGGGTAGATTATCTGGAAATGAGGCATCTGTGAGGAGCTATCCACACTAAGAGGTCCTCTCAATGGCCCTGATATCACACCCCATGGAACTGTGGTTATTAAACTTAATAATACCAATTCTGTGACCCCAATCAGATCTTTTGAATTGGAATCTCCTGATATTAAAAACAAATCTTAAGCTCATAAGTGATTTTGATGATTAGCTTTCTTTGAGAACTACTGATACTCTTTGTCTGTGCATTTTACCCATAATAATGGGCACAGTTTAGAGAAGACTCCTGATTCTCAGATATCCTTGTCTTGCTTGTTGTGGGATTACTCCAGGATGTGGAAACAAACACTGGGAGCCTTTGCTCACAGGCACCACTCATTAATTAACTTTTTCATTCAATATACATTTATTTGTTAAACATATTATATGGGCAAGGCCTTGTGCTGTACCATCAGGATATGAAGATAAATAAAATTGGTGCCTGATTTTAAAGAGCTCACAGTTTAATCGGAAATAACATATGGATATACTTATAAGTTCTATAATACAGCTATATATAGAAGGCATCAATTGAAATTTGAACTCTATTTTTATTTTTTTAAACTTATTTTTAAAATTTGGAATACTTCTAAAAATTTTAAGTTTATTATACTGAAAAGAGAGGGAGATTTTTCTTTCACATACAACATAGTTTATAAAGTAATACTTCTATTTCTCTTTATGCTTTACATGCTGTTGTCAATAGTTCTATATAAACCCATGAAATATTTTTAAGAGTAGTGTTGCTACTATAACCTAAAACCTATAACCTATAGTTGCTAACTGTAACCTAATAAAGTTTCATTCCCCACCCCCCCCAATATGGCTGGAGTGGATATGTTCCAAATTGAATTATTCCATAAATAATAGCCAGAATCTTAGATAAAGCGTGACTTTCAAATATTAAAAATAAATGTGAATAGTTTTGATTTAATATAACATATTTTGTATGGGTTGGCCATGCTTTTCAAAATTTTTTCAAAATTTTTTTAATTTTTATTTTTTTTAGAGAGAGAGGGCACAAGCATGGGAGAAGAGCAGAGGGAGAATCTAAAGCAGGTTCCACACTCAGCGCAAAGCCCAACACAGGGCTTGATCCCACGACCCTGGGATCATGACCTGAGCTGAAATCAAGAGTCAGATGCTCAACTGACTGAGCCAGCCAGGCACCCCTTGGCCATGCTTTTCAAATAGGTACATAACTCCCTTTTATTTATTTTTATTTTTTTCATAACTCCCGTTTGACCACAAGATTTCATAGACAAAAAGTTCCACATTATATAAATGACTCAAAGGCATATGCCTGAGTTATCTAGATAACAGGAATTCAGCTTTTTCAGATTCCATCTGAAAAGTATGTGGACCATATCATACCTCCTCGCCAGAACTATCTTTTGGTATTAATGTGGACTGTGAGCACTCAGAACAGATCAGAATATTCATTGTTTTGTTAGAAAGCACCCAATACAAAAGAGACTCTTAAATACTGAGAACAAACTGAGGGTTGATGGGGGGTGGTGGGGAGGAGGGGAAAATGGGTGATGGGTACTGAGGAGGGCACTTGTTGGGAGGAGCACTGGGTGTTGTATGTAAGTGATAAAATCACGGGAATCTACTCCCCAAACCAAGAGCACACTGTATACACTGTATGTTAGCTAACTTGACAATAAATTATATTTAGAAAAAAAAAAGAAAGCACCCAATGCATGTTAATTTTTACTGGAGATCACATTGTTTACAAATCTGAGGGAAAAAAATGTCAGAGATTTTGATAATATGTTTTAGAGGTAGCTCTTTTGCAGATAATAGAAATAAATTATAAATGGCAGGAATGAAGACCTTGAGGATAAAAAGATTGGCTGGAAATTGTCATTAGCAAATGTCCCCAAGGGACCCCGCACAGTTTTTTTTTTTTTTTTTTTTCTTTTTTTATTTTTGGGACAGAGAGAGACAGAGCATGAACGGGGGAGGGGCAGAGAGAGAGGGAGACACAGAATCGGAAACAGGCTCCAGGCTCCGAGCCATCAGCCCAGAGCCTGACGCGGGGCTCGAACTCACGGACCGCGAGATCGTGACCTGGCTGAAGTCGGACGCTTAACCGACTGCGCCACCCAGGCGCCCCGGGACCCCGCACAGTTTAAATTCAATTTCTAATTATTTAAGCTTTTATTATATGTATTTTATTTCATTGTGCATGAGTACTTATGAAAAGTTAACTTAATCAAAACAAAAGAGAGAGGTCATTATGTGATGTGACAATCTGCTTTACTCTAAAACCCAGAAGTAAGGAGAACTTTCCTTATGAATAAATTGTATGGACCGACACTAAATATGCAAAATATTGCAGTCTAAAGTCAAAGCTAAAGGAGATATTTAATTGGTGACTTATTAGTTTTCACAGTAATTGTTTTCAACTGTTCTCTCTCTGAAATTATCTTCTGATTATCTGCATGATTTTCAGATAATCATATGAAATGTCCACCTTTTCACAGAAGCCTTCCTTAACTTCCTGTTGTGAGGGAGGGAAAAAAAGAAAGGAAGAAATCAAGACCCAAAGGAACATGCCAACTCAAATTAAATATAGAATTAACTGATTTTGTTTTGCAAAAGAAACACCCTGAATGCATACAGATAGCCAGCAGGTGGATGCAAAGCAGTAATGGATTTTCAGCTCTTTTTATATGGAATTAAAGCTACAGTTGTTATACATTATCCTACTTTTAGTATATAGTTGGTACATATTTATGATAGTATTTACATTATAAGCTATCCTGACGTTCTGTTTTATGTAATTCTTTAGTAGTACCTTCTATGGTTGCCTCTGACATGTATTTTGGCTTTTGATTAGTCATATCCTTCAACATTCCTCAGTGAGGTTAGGCTAAGTACTGTTTTCCATGTAACTAAATTAACCATCCAGTTGTGCTCATACATCTACCCATTAATTTTCTTCCTAGCCTTTTTGTTTTCTGTGTATTTTTAAATATGATTTATTGTTAAATTGGCTTACATATGACACTCAGTGCTCCTCCCAACAAGTGCCCTCCTCAATGCCCATCACCCATTTGCCATTCTGTGTATTTTTTTTTTTTAATTTCTTTGGTGTATTTCTCTCTCTCTCTCTCTATTAGACTATAACCTCCAGTGAAAATCAATGGATGCATGAATATTTTTGTGTCTATATTGGAGTCATAAATTCTAAATTAAATATAGAGACAACTATGCATATAGAAATTTAGGTGTATTTAAATTTTTTCCTGTTATATATATAATAACTATATATTTGTAAAACTAAATATTTGTCGGTAGCAAGCAAATGCAAGTAGCTTTTCAAATGCTAATTAGTTAATGGATAATTTAATATTATTCTCTGAGATGTAAGATTTGTGAAACTCCTACCATGTTTGTGAAGTGCAAATATATTTTCATACTAACATCTGTCATCAAGATAATAGGCTCCTAAAGTCATTTTTGCACTAAATGCTAACTAATTTGAATGTAAATTTAAAAAAATAAAAAATAAAATTTAAAAAATGAAAATATAAAAATTAAAAAAAGATAATAGGCTTCTCTGTAGTTATTACAAACAGCAATTACTCAGATGTACAACTTAAGCATGAAAGTTCAATTGCAGCAATTGCTGATCGCTTTTTCCTTCTCTGAATAAGAGTCAGTCAGTTAACATACATTAATTGATGTTAATTTAAATTCATCTAGACTCAAAAACAATAGATAGTCTAAGAGGAGGCCCAGGAATAATGTTAAGTTTATTTAGCTCTTGGTGGAGCAGAACTGGGAAAATAAGGGAAAGAATAAGGGGAAAATCTTTAGATTTCTGGCTTTTCAGTTATGAGGTTATGTTAGACCACTTTGCCCTTTGTTTTACTTTTTCTTCCCAGTGCTGATTGAAGATTTTTCTGTTTTGAATTCTGTGTTATCTATCTGGCTGCTTAGGAGGATGTAACTGGCTAAGATGCAGCCCTTGTTTTGCTACAACTGTGCTTTTCCACGTCCATTCCTGATGTTAATACCGAATGATTGGTAAATTGGGCCTTTGGGAAGAAATTAAGTGAGAGCATGGAAAATTTGCAATTTGGCAAATTCTTCTTTTCTGTTCTCACATGTGAGATATGATATGGAGAAATCAGGCTTTAAATGCGCATTTCAAAAACTACAATGAGAAAATCAATAAGGACATAAATTACAAGGCAGTTCAAGTGTATTTTCCACACTGGTAACACATCACTGGCATGAAAGAGATTCCAATATACTAGTAGAGGTACTTAATTCAATTTTCCCTTTAAATGCACTTAGTTTTATAGGTTTATTAATCATTCTGGAGACATAACTACATCCCTATTCTATTTTATATATGCATTTGTGTATATATATACCTAATAGAAATAAGTATATTGTGTGTATATATATATATACATGTAAGATATTGTGTATATGCATACATATATATGCAAAATTGTGAAATATTTTCAGATAGCTTTTTCAGATTTTTTATTTGTATAAGTGGGGCAGGAGGAAGTATAGATATGAGTTCAATGGATATTACTCTTAGGACTTGAAAAAATGTATTGATCTTTATGTTTATCAATACTTTTCTCTTCCCTCCTTATGCAAATCAAATCATTATCTGAAAAAGAATTACCTGATCCTGATATATATATAGACACACATAGGATGTTTTTAGGAATGGAAGTCCTAATGTCAACAGATTATTTACATTTTTTTTTACTCTAAAAAGTTAACTCAAATATAGGAAGAAGAGAGATTCTAAATGGATTTTGTATGTTTAGGTTGTAGACTCCTACCTCAGGACAGAAAATGAAGAGCAATTCCACTATCTCATAGATTTTCAGGGGTTATCCATTGTCAGATTTTCAAAAAATTGAGATTCAAAAAATTGTCTAAAACTTTGACATACTAATGTTGAATGCATTTTGAAGGAAAGGGGATCTAAACTACAAGAGGAAGAATATTGTCAAACAAAAATCTGTTATGTTTTCACTGTTTGAGGTAAAGAAACCAGCTTTTACAAATATTTGGTTATTATCACTACTAAGTAATTACTTGCTTATACAAATAATTACCTTTGTTTCTATTCATTTTGAAAAATTTTATTTTTTAAATTTAAGCAATATCAGCAAACTAAGGAAAAGCTTAAAATAGTGATGATAAATGTTGGGTTTGCTAAACTGCATTGAACCTTCAGACTGTCAGAGAAAGAGTAAGAAAAACAGAAAACAAGAAAGAAGAAAGCAAAGACAAAGGGAGAGTGTAGGAGAGAGAAAGTAGAGGGAGAGGAAAAAAGAGTGAGAGAGAGAGAGAGAGAGACAGACAGAGACAGAGGGAAAGATGCTCTCATGAAGAGAAGAATAATAACCCCTGATGTATTCTTTCTTTCCAGGGCTCCTAAGTAGCATCATCAGTAAGTATTTCCTGTGATTGCATGAGGAATGTCAGCCAAGAGCTGTCACTGCCAGATATTTGTATTTATTTTGAGCAAAAAAAAAAAAAAAAAAAAGGAATTTAGGGATTGGCCTATTGTATTAGGATCTCCAGTTATTCCATTAAGACAAGTGGTAAACTTTAAAGGAAACTTGTGATCATTTAGAAGCTGACATTTGATTTCCCTGTGTTGCCAGTCTCCAGTATAATTTGTTGCCTCTAACAAAGTAATAAACAGTGTTCAACTTAAGGTTAGGGCACAGAAAAAGTGGCTTCCCCATGAAAATAAAAACTACATCTCAAAAGTTGGCAGGGAGTACTGTTGCAGCAAAATTTATTGGGAAAAGATTGAAACTGCTTTTATGAATAGAACATTGAGAAAAGCAATATCAACAGAAGTAAAATCTACCATGGTCATAACGTTCTTGACTGACAAATTAAGTCAGGTTAAATCCCTGTGGGACTTTGGTCCAAACCAGTATGTTGTTGGATAGTCATGTCAAGGGCCACCTTCTCCATTGATGTTTTTCTTTAATACTACTTTTTGACTGCCAGTATTTCAGTGATGGTCATATTTGAGTATCCTCATTACATATAAATGTTGGTGACTCTATTCCCATCGCTCTCCCTTTTGGCTTCAAGGCCCCCACTGTTTCCACTTATACACTGATGACCCCTAAATTTGTAAGTGAAACCAATTCCTGACCTGGTCTCTGGGTCCCTTCCCTTCCTACCTATGTCTTTTGGTTGGCACATTTAGTCCATTTACATTCAGTGTTATTATAGAAAGATATGGGTTTAGAGTCATTGTGATGTCTGTAGGTTTCATGCTTGTAACGATGTCTCTGGTACTTTGTCTCACAGGATCCCCCTTAGGATCTCTTGTAGGGCTGGTTTAGTGGTGATGAATTCCTTCAGTTTTTGTTTGTTTGGGAAAACCTTTATCTCTCCTTCTATTCTAAATGACAGACTTGCTGGATAAAGGATTCTCAGCTGCATATTTTTTCTGTTCATCACATGGAAGATATCCTGTCATTCCTTTCTGGCCTGCCAAGTTTCAGTAGAGAGCTCAGTCACGATTCTTATAGGTCTCCCTTTATATGTTACAGCACGTTTATCTAGCTGCTTTCAGAATTTTCTCTTTATCCTTGTATTTTTCCAGTTTCACTATGATATGTCGTGCAGAAGATCGATTCAGGTTACGTCTGAAGGGAGTTCTCTGTGCCTCTTGGATTTCAATGCCTTTTTTCTTTCCCAGATCAGGGAAGTTCTCAGCTATTATTTCTTCAAGTACACCTTCAGCACCTTTCCCTCTCTCTTCCTCTTCTGGAATACCAATTATACGTATATTATTTCTGTTTAGTGCATCACTTAGTTCTCTAAGTTTCCCCTCATACTCCTGGATTTTTTTATCTCTCTTTTTCTCAGCTTCCACTTTTTCCATAATTTTATCTTCTAGTTCACCTATTCTCTCCTCTGCCTCTTCAATCCGAGCCATGGTCGTCGCCTTCATTTTATTTCGCAGTTCATTTAGAGCATTTTTTAGCTCCTCCTGACTGTTCCTTAGTCCCTTGATCTCTGTAGCAATAGATTCTCTGCTGTCCTCTATACTGTTTTCAAGCCCAGCGATTAATTTTATGACTATTATTCTAAATTCACTTTCTGTTATATTGTTTAAATCCTTTTTGATCAGTTCATTAGCTGTTGTTATTTCCTGGAGATTCTTTTGAGGGGAATTCTTCCGTTTGGTCATTTTGGATAGTCCCTGGAGTGGTGCGGAACTGCGGGGCACTTCCCCTGTGCTGTCTTGAATAACTTGCATTGGTGGGTGGGGCCACAGTCAGACCTGATGTCTGCCCCCAGCCCACCGCTGGGGCCACAGTCAGACTGGTGTGTGCCTTCTCTTCCCCTCTCCTTGGGGCGGGATTCACTGTGGGGTGGCGTGGCCCATCTGGGCTACTTGCACACTGCCAGGCTTGTGGTGCTGGGGATCTGGCGTGTTAGCTGGGGTGGATCGGCAAGGTGCACGGGGGTGGGAGGGGCAGGCTCAGCTTGCTTATCGCTGGGTGATCCACTTTGGGAGGGACCCTGCGGCACCGGGAGGGAGTCAGACCCCCCACCAGAGGGATGGATCCGCAGAAGCATGGCGTTGGGTGTTTGCGTGGTGCAAGCAAGTTCCCTGGCAGGAACTGGTTCCCTTTGGGATTTTGGCTGGGGGATGGGCGAGGGAGACGGTGCTCATGAGCACCTTTGTTCCCCACCAAGCTGAGCTCTGTCCTCAGGGGCTCAACAACTCTCCCTCCCGTTGTCCTCCAGCCCTCCCATTCTCTGAGCAGAACTGTTAGCTTATAACCTTCCAGATGTCAAGTCTCGCTTGCTGTCAGAACACACTCCGTCTGGCCCCTCTGCTTTTGCAAGCCAGACTCGGGGGCTCTGCTTGGCTGGCGGGCCGCCCCTCTGCCCCAGCTCCCTCCCGCCAGTCCGTGGAGCACGCACCGCCTCTCCACCCTTCCTACCCTCTTCTGTGGGCCTCTCGTCTGTGCTTGGCTCCGGAGAATCTGTTCTGCTAGTCTTCTGTCGGTTTTCTGGGTTATTTAGGCAGATGTGGGTGGAATGTAAGTGGTCAGCAGGACGTGGTGAGCCCAGCGTCCTCCTACACCGCCATCTTCCCCTCGGCAATCCTGAAACTTCTTTCCACATTTTAAACAGTGGTTATAATATACTCTTACAGTATCTTCACTGGGAAAAGATCTGGGGGAATGCCAAACACATATATCTCTAGATGATACATGCCAGATAGTAATCTTAAACATAATTTTAAAATCTTGCTTAGCTGTCTGTAGTTCATTTCTCCTTCCTGGATAGAGGACTCAAGCATCATATAGGCCCAAGTTATTCTTTTGAAGTTTGAATTAGCCATAGTTATATGGGAATAATAAAATATGTAACCTGCTGAGGTAAGTAACTATGGAGGCAACGTTAAAAAATGTATAATTAATTCATTTATAAAATATTCATTGAGTGTCTGCTGAGTACCAGGTATAGTACTAGGCTTTGGGGAGGCCACAGTGAACAAGACATACTTTCTATTCACACAGGCTTCATTCTGACAGGGGAGACAGAAAAACACTGAGGCCATAACTCCACAGAGCACACAGAGAGCAGGAGCTATGAAATCCCCAGGCAGGAGGAAACAAACCTGTCTGCAAAGGCCATGAAAACGGAACAGTCTCAGACAAAGTCTGTCAGCAGTGGACTTGACTTTAAATCCTAGCTGTATACTATTTAACCTCTCAATGGCTCACTTTCCCCATCTACAAAATGAGGTTTTGCCACATCGCACTGTCAAAAGAATTATATGAGCTAAGCTGTTTAGCATGTACAGCATAATAAGCAGTCACTAAATGTTAACCAATGTTACTACTATTATAATTGCCATCGTTACAGCTGAGGCTGAGCTCAAGAAAAGGTGAAAGTGCCTCTTATTAAGGAGCATATTACACTAAACTTCTCTCACTCACCCAAAAGGATTCAGTCAAGTAAGAACTCACAGGCTAAAGGAGCCGTGGAGCCTGCCAAGTCATGCTTGCTCTCTCAAAGCAGAGTACAGAGGAGTGACTTTGTGGCCGAGAGAAAAATCGTTTCATAACTGGAAAAAGTTCTTTGCCTGCTTCAGTAATAGTCCCTTGGATGTGCCCAAATTACTCTTCAGATGAGTGGCTGCTCTTTTTGGGGGCTGGCTGCCTGTGTAATTGCTGAGCTGAACACCTGGGTTCTTTGGTGTTAAATGCTATTGGAGGACAACCTTGGGAAGTTAGTTTCCTGGAGATGCTGCATATACTTGTATTTTTCATCACACTCTCATGGGACAGCTGCTTCCAACTATAGACATGCATTTTATGTGTTTTAGAACACAGAGCTTTTTATCTTTTCAGTATAACTGACTTAATAGTTCAAATTTATGGTCATCATTTTACTTCCCCTCCCTCTTCAATCCTCACATCTAATCTGATATACATTAATCTCAAATCTATCTACTATCTGTCTGCTATTTTCTATCTATCTATCTATCTATCTATCCATCATCTGTCTATAATCTATAGACATCTATCTATAATCTGTCTATAATCTGTATATAATCTGTCTATAATCTATCATTTGGTGGGCAAAAACAAATGAAAAATAAGTTTAATTCCCTTTGTTGAAAATAAGGGAAGAGGTTAACTACCTTCCCGCCTCCCTTGGAGCATTTACTTCAGAAAACTTGTAAACTATGTCTCTTTGAAATGTATAGAAAGCTTTCTAAAAGAAAATAGTCTCTTCCCAGCTTTATGATCCAGGGATGTCTTTCTCAAAGACTTGGAAGCCATGTCTTTGAGATATCATCGAGGAAGCTTGTGCCCCTATCTCCCAGGCTCTGTGGGAGAGTAGGAGTCTAACTTGGCAGTGCTTCGCTGCAAGGTGTAAAGCCATCTCCTTGCTAATGAAATGAGAAATTTACTTTTCCTTTGGGTAAAGCCAATTAACAAACACATAAGGCCACCGCAGTTACCGGATGAATCTAGGATGAACTGTGCATGACAAATGGTGCTGTCAAAGCCTCTTACTTGAGGGCTAGTTGTTGCTAATCTTGAGAACATGTCAGGAAATGGTTGTGTCTGCTCAGCTATATAATAGTGTGAGATTATGTTCCATCTTTGCAGTCTCTTAGCAGGTTGCCTGTGATGTGCATCACAGTCTGGCTTAATGCTTATTCCATAATAAAAGTGTTCTCTTTCTTTCCTGTCTTTGTGGGGGATTTTCTGGGTTGGGAGAAGATTTTCTCTATCTGTCTATTTACCTCTCTCTCTCTCTCTCTTTCCATTTCTGTCATATCACCTTATGTGCCATATTTATCTGCCTATAGTATTTCTCTACTTGCTTATAATCATGCTTCCTCCACTTATTCAGCCATGTGGACTTTAAAAACTGAGTTCAGGGGGCGCCTGGGTGGCTCAGTCGGTTGAGCATCTGACGTCGGCTCAGGTCACGATCTCATGGTTCCTGTGTTCGAGCCCCGCGTCAGGCTCTGTGCTGGCAGCTCGGAGCCTGGAGCCTGCTTCGGATTCTGTGTCTCCCCCTCTCTCTCTGGCCCCTCTGCTGCCCACACTCCGTGTCTCTCTGTCTCTCAGTAATAAATAAATGTTAAAAAAATTAAAAAATAAACTGAGTTCAGGATATCTCATTATTCTTCCTAAAATCCTTCAATGGCTCCCATTGTGGCTCAAATGAAATCCAAAGTCCTATAAGCCCCAAGTGATCTGGCTCTTTTCCAACTCACCCACCACAGCTCCTGTCTTTCTCCTGCTTGCGCATTATGTTTCAGCCATGCTTGCCTTTTGTTTCAATTCCCTAAATGTATCGAGCTCTTTCCCATCCATAGCTTTTCCATATGCCATTCGCTTGGCCTGGAATACTCTTTCCCTCACTCCCTATGGTTTATTTCTTGGCAGGTCTTAACCTAAATGTCCCTTCCCCAGAGAGACCATTCTTCACCCAATCTGAGTACATTGGCCTTATTATTTTTATTTTCTTTTTATCATCAGGGGGCTTATCACCATTCATAACAATATATTTATTTGTTTGGTGTTTGTTTGTCATACAAAGACAGGAAATGTGCATCCCCGACCCTGTCATTGTAAAGCCAGTGCCACCAAGTCATCTGCAACATGGCATAATTCCACAGCTATTTAATGTGTGGATCTCTATTGAAGTTCATTTCAAAGAGAACTATCTCTTAGTGTTTTTCTCCTTTTTGCTGTTTGTGTTTTCTCCTGTTGGAGGGCTGGACTGACACTGAAGACACGCATTTGGAACATTAAACTTGCCAGGGAGTATAACCTGGCAAGTATAACCTTAAAAGCCTATGAATCCCAGTTGAGTACTTTCTGATTTTTTGTTTGTTTTGTTTTCTTTTTTAATTACTGGCACTCTGTTAGTTAGTTATAGATCTGAAGGGCGAGATGTGCAGCACTACCACACTTGGTGACATGCCAGGGAGACTAGGAACTCCATAGGAGTGAAGAGAGCTCTCCTCCATCTGTTAACCCATCAGGATGCTTTTCAACTTGCATTAAAAGTCAGTACTGTACCGAAAAGCATGAAGGGTCGGGAGGTGTGGCAGGGGCCCCACTTCAGTAAGATAGATGGTGGCGCTGGGTTTTGCTATGGGAATGGTTGAAGAAAGTGCTGAGCCCCAATGGGCCACTGAGGATAATGTGGGCCACAGATTTACATTTTCCGCAGAAGTTCAAGAAAGAGTGATTTTAACAAAACAGGCTCAGTTTAGGATGCATGAAACCTTGCAAACAAGATTGCTAGGAGGTAAACAGGTTTGCAGCTCTTAGTACGTGTTTTCTACTTTGTTTTATTTATTTATTTTCCACTCTAGTGCCTTCAAATCATTGGTTGCCAGTTTTATTTTTCAAATACCCTTAACACACACGTTGGTGAGACTTAAAAGTATTATTGATGACAGTGGAGGGTCTTGCTGCACATTTTTATTAATGAGTCACAGAATGCATTAAATAATATGATTTTAAATAGAGACACCATTTACCTCCCCTCTGTACCACCAAGGACTGAGTAAGGGGAGCAAATAAGTTTGTCTTCATGTACAGATCACAAGATTGGTCCCCATTGTGATTCAGTATTTAGTTTTGATTAATTATAAGACCAGAACTTTGGCTCTGACTCTAGGTCATTTTTTGCTTCCTCCAGATGGGCTGTGGAGCATCAGAGTCTCCTTGGTCTGTGGTTGAGACCACTGCCACTCTGCTTTTGTGGAAACTTCCAGGCCTAGTGCCCTTTATTCCGGAGCCCTCAGCCTCCAGGTCAATAATGCAAGATGAGTCAAGTGTTTCTGGAATTACTTTCTCACTCACCTTTTCCATCTCTGAAAATGCAGCTGCAGCAGTTGTGGTCATTGACCCACAGAGTGAAAAGTATCAAATGCAATCAGCAGCTGCCTATCTTCCTGCCCAGCTCCTCTCTACAGACAGAAGAGATTCATGTCAAGTTACCCATTGTTAAGAACAGAAAAGTCAGTGATTTCCCAAGAGCTTCTTCAGAAAACTGAATTTCATCTGAAGTCTGAATCCCTGGGCTTGAGTCCCTGCCTGCAGGTCAGAGGGACCAAGATTTAAACAACCAAGTCTCTTAATAAACTGTTAGTATCAATCTTTCATTTGACCTCTGTCTGGAAATACTTGCTGATTTTTTCTTTCTTTTCTTTTCTTTTCTTTTCTTTTCTTTTCTTCTCTTCTCTTCTCTTCTCTCTTCTCTTCTCTTCTATTTTATTTTATTTTCCTTTTTTACACCCTGCTGCTTTTAAAACCCCTTTACACCATTTTTAAATCATAACTGTCAGGATTTCTGAATGTGTGCTGCATTAGGATTTTCCAGGGAATTTTGGGATACTTCCTGGCCTAGCCCTATATACCAAGTCAGATTCATGGACTGGAGCCTTGGAATCATCATTTTTAACAAGTTCTCATAAACTTTTTTTAATGTTTATTTATTTTTGAGAGAGAGAGAGAGAGAGAGAGAGAGAGAGAGAGCAGGGAAGGGGCAGAGGGAGAGGGAGACACAGAATCTGAAGCAGGCTCCAGGCTCTGAGCTGTCAGAATGGAGCCTGCTGTGGTGCTTGAACTCACCAATGGTGAGATCATGACCTGAGCCGAAGTTGGAGGCTTAACCGACTGAGCCACCCAGGCACCCCTCTCACAAATGTTTCTATACTCATGAATAAACATTTGAAGCTCCCTGAAGCACATGGCACATAGTAGATGCCTCCACCGTAGTAACTTAATATGTTAACCCATTGACATGAGAATTCATCAGAAATAGAATTAAAATGCCCATTGCCTTATTCAGTGCATAATGCAGAGAATTTTTACTTGCGAGTATGCTGTCTCTAAACAAGACAGCCAACTCACTGTCCTGAAATGAATGATTTGATAATGTGGGCAGGCAACATGTTCATTGTCACAGCTTTGTTGATTTTTTGTAGATACTGAAGATATGTGTAAGTTCATCGCTAGTGTTACCACAGCGATGATATATAATGTAACGTGGGGTAGAAATTATTTGGTGGCAGAATTTATTTGTAAGGTTTTATATATTATTCCAATCTTTTTTTATAGAATAATAAAGAATTTGAGTCAGTTAAATTGTTCAGTTATAATTTACTACCTTCAAAAGAGGAAATTATATGTTGTAGAAGCTATTCACACTTGGATTTGGGGATCATAAAATGTCTTGGACATATTTATCATGGTAAGTATGCTTTAACAGCATCTCCTTAATCACCTTGCATAGGAAGTATAAGCATATTTGAATAAAGTGGAAAAAAGACCTGATTTTTCCCCTTGGTGTGCGTTAGAAACATTGTGATGCTTATACTGGTAGAAGACAGAGCATTGTGACCTTGTGTAATCTTGGGGTTCCTGAAGTTTTAAGACATAATATTTAAATCATTTCTGAGGGAAAGTCCCATCATTTGACATTTGCCATAACTGCTAAAATCTACAAACTGGCTGTTCATGGGGATTGGTTTGTTAACTGACTCATGTTTGCTGAGTTATTATCAGTGCTCCATTCCTAGAGAAACTTCTCACCTTGGGAACCATCCCTTATTGGATCCTGGAAGATAAGTCTGAAAGGATCATAAGCAGTTTATGACTCAGTCCATGTAGCTGGGCTAAGGAACTTCTTACCTTGAAAGGCTTTTCTTGCAGAGGCTCTGGGCCCAGTGCTTGCCTGGTACACTGTTGCTTTGTGCCATGAGTACCAGCAACACAGAGCTGGAAAGGGCTTGTAGAGGACTTTCAGTCCATTCATTTATCCTCTACCTGTACCCTGGACAGAACCAACTGCATTCTTTCCTAGTCACGTCCATATCCTTATACCTTGTCTTACATAGGACAGACTTCATGAGGGTGTGTACAAGGTAAGATAGCAAATCTTACTTATGGATGCATATTGTATAGGTTAAAGAAAAATTGCATGGTACAAGAAAGTGACAAGAGTAGAACTTTGTTTTATTGGGAGTTCAAGACTGTTCTTTATGCTTTGTCAGTGTGCAAACTAATGTGTATCTGGAAATGAGTGGAAGGTTTCTCTCCAGAGAAAAAGAGAAGGAAAGAGAGAGAGAAAAAACCCCAAAATGTTTAGAGTTTCTTGCTGTATGTTCCCAAGTAGAATGAGTAGAAGAGACCCTTGCCTTATACATGAGGAAGACTTAGCACTTGTTAGAGAAATAACAATTTATTAAGCCTTTGTTTCCTGGATTAGTTCTCTACCCCCACCCCATAGTGTTTTAATCATTGGATTTAGTCTGTTGGAGGATTGATAAGTAGCGGATGAAAAGCAGAAAGCATCTCTTCTGGAAAAAGGGGAGAGTTTATGGCAGAACCACAAGTTTTGTATTTAAAGAGGAAAAAAAAAGAATAGGGAATGGCTGTATTTTTGTTTTAATCCTAAGTGCTGAGCTGTATTGCAGAAAAGTCATACATAGATATTTCCAACTCATTGCTTTACTTTAAGCAAGAGGTCAAAATGACCACACATTTGTTTTTGTTTTTGTTTTTAATAGTGAAAGAGGCTTTGAGATTTTAAAGTTTAGAGAATTACTCATCTCAAAAAAATGGATACAGGAAAAACAATTTTGCTTATGTCACCTGAGCTGTCATATCCTTAAATTGTGCCACTTGCTCAAATTTTAGTTGGATACAGTTTGCCTCATTCTTGTCTTCTTGTTTTGTACTACCTCCCTGGGATCTCATCCACTCACATTTCAGCTATCAACAATGAAGTAATGAGTCCCCAGGCAAGATTTTATTGAGAATATATAATATTGCCTAGTAGAGGCTGGCAGGTAATGCTTTATTTTGTAAGAACCATTGGCATGTAGTGAGTCAAAGGGAGACATAATTTGGATTATGATGACATTATCTAACAAAATATGATTATTAACTTCTGCTGATTTTTAACTTCTTTAATTGTTTAAAGGTTATGATTCTTATTACAAAAGTCATTATTCTTAGTTGTATATTTAATCAAGGACAAACATTAGATGCAGTGCAAAATACACCTAAGTAGATTTCAGGAACTATGAGAAACTATGATCGAGTTTTATACATACATTTTTATATTTTTTCTTTCTTTCTTTTTCTGTGAAGTTACTCATACTATATAAATGGATTCATTAGAAGCATTTTTATTTATGTTACATGGAACCATCAGATCAGGACAAAATGGTGCCGTTCATATATGTATATATATATTTGTCAATGACCTGGCCAATTAGTATTAAGGGGTTGGTAGTTGGTGGAAATCTGTAATTGATGATTGCTTAATGGACTACCATCCATGAGGAAATGAGTCTATCTCATACCTGTCTGTGCATAAACCATGCACAACATGACCCTTAGTCAAGAATTGACGGTGGCTTTATTTTAATGGTGATTTTGAGTTATCTCTTGACCCTCACTACCTCTCTTTATCTTGGTTATTTTATTTACCAAGTCCCTCAATATGTTGATGTCACACTGCAGATATTTAATAAATATTTTTTTAAAAATTACTGATACTAAGAAGATGGTCCAGACTTTGGAAGTTCCAATTAAAGGTGAGAAAAGGACATCTGCAATGGAGTGATCTGATTCAGCTCACTGAATCTCTCCTGTTCTGAATTAAAATTTTTTTTTTCCAGAAGGGCACCCTCCCCCAAGCCCCCCAAAAAAACTCTTCTGAGGAGTAGCTTATTTTTGGATTATGTACATGTCTCTGTCATGTTCACCATGATTGGTAGATTTTTTAATGTTTATTTATTTATTTGTTTTGAGAGAGAGTGTGAGTAGGGGAAGGGGCAGAGAGAGAGGGAGAGGGAGAATCCCAAGCTGGCCCCACACTGTCAGTGAGAGTCTGATGCGAGGCTTGATCTCACAAATTGTGAGATCATTACCTGAGTTGAAAGTCAGAGTCTAACATTTAACTGACTGAGCCACTCAGACACCTTGATTTTTTTTTTATTGTTTATTGATTGCTCTTAAATTGTAAGACACTAAGTAAATATCATTGAAATAGGGTAAATCAAACTTGCTTTCTGGAGCAGTCTCAAAGTCTGAAATGATCTATGCTTTTGGAAGCAATGCCTCGCATGAGGGATTATTTGCATTATCATAAGTCAGTTCGTTCATTCATTCATTCAATTATCATAAATCAGTTTAATTGCTGAGCTCTTTACTAACCTGAGGGTTTTCCTGAGTTACATTGTATAAAATGACCACTGCATAAAATGACCACTGCTGTTAGGAGGAAGTTACAACTACTTGGGCAGAACCCTTCTCTTAGGCAGAATCCAGGGAGGGAGAGAAGAGGAGCTAGAGCAGGCTAGGCTGAATTAGGGTAGTTTCCTTGCAATAGCTTTTATTGGACATGGAAGGGGGACTAAGGGCTCTAACTTCAGGGGAAATTTTGTCTTTAAGGTCTTTACAACTTTGTGTTACCTCTCTCTTTTTAAGTACTAGGTTTTCATTCTGATCTTTGCCTCTCTACCAATCTTCCCTCTTCCATCTCAAACAACCCTAACTTTTGAACTCTACCCAGATCTGCTCACTTGGGAAAAGCTCAAATTGGCTCTAACTTGTTTTACTCCGCTACTTTTGGCCCTTATTTCCTCTGCTTCTGCCTTTCTCCCACCTTCTAAATAAAACTTTCAGCAAGATATAGAGAGGAAATAATGCAAACTTGGAATTCAGACAGACCCTAAGTTCAGGTCTTGACTTTTTCCCTTTCATTAGCTGTTGTGGGCAAGTAACACCCTGACCTATAGAATTACATGGGCGAAATTGTGCTGATTATATATATAGGCAATCGCTGGAAAAATTTATCAACTCAGTCCATTCCCAGAGTGGACCTAATCTTATTGCAGCTACTTAGAAACACACAGAGTCCAAGATAGTGCAAAATATTCTTATGTGTCCTTCCAAAGTTACTTCTTAGAGCCAGTTTCACTTCTTGGGGGGCATTGGAAGCTCTCTTGTCTGTCACTTTTTTCTTTTTCTTCACTTCTTCCAACCTAAGTTTGGTTTCCTTATAGCCAAAGAGCATTTACCTCTAAGAATGTCCAGGTATCTTGAATATTTGAGTAGAACATCTATAAAGGAAACAGTAGGCTGATTGTCCTATTAAGCTGGGGGAGCACAGGGCCAGACAAATGTGTGAAAATGCACAGAATCTCATTCTGCCACATGTATAGAACACCCACACTCAAGACATAGTCCTAAAGAAACAAAAAAAAACCTCATACTCATTTTTTCTATTTATACCATTTATTAACAAAATATATAATTAAAATGAATTTCTACTAAAGGGTTAAATGTACATAGTGGAGAATGGAAGGGGCAGACTCAAAGAAATCTTTATCTGTACAGTTTGAAGGTATTGGGGGAGACATTTAAGTAAATTGAATCCTACAACAGTGAATCATTATGATGTTCATATAGGAAATTTCCCTTTTATTACTAACCTCAATTACCAACAAAAAAGGGTGCCATTCATCTTGTTCTAAATTTTATTTAATTAGGATATTCAGTTTTATATGTGCTTAGCCTTTAAATTTTAGTATATTTTTCTTTCCAGGACTCAGAGGGCCAATTTTCCTAGGCAACATTTGTTGAGTATAGTAAGTCCTAGCATAGTAAGATGAAGGCTCCTTTTATAAATTAATTATGTGTGGTCTGCACCATTTTTTTAAATAAAATGTTTCCATTCACTCTTAAACTTTTTTTCTTTTTTCCTTTAAAAAATGTTTAGTAACACATCATTGTACAATTAAGGAAGTTATTCCTTGTACAGTCAGAGGAAATGAGAGAACATAAAGAGTATAGTATGATAAAGGAATATAAATTACCCCAGGAACATCAGAAAAGATTTAAAGAAGTTGCAAGGTACTGTATCCACAGCTCATCTCCATAGTTCCCAAACACTGCTGTGAGGCCTTTGTCTCTTCTTTTTTTTCCTTTCCAGTTTTATGGAGATATAATTGACATATAACATTATATTAGTTTAAGGTATACAACATAATGATTTGATATATGTATACATTGAAAAATGATTACCACAGTTAGTTTAGTTAATATCCATCACTTCACATAGTTACAAATTTTTTTCTTATGATGAAAACTTTTAAAATCTACTCTCTTAGCAATTTTCAAATATACAATACAGTATTGTTAACTATAGGCACCATGCCATACATTACATCCTCAGAATTAATTAATTTTCTATTTTAGAAAGAGAGAGAAATAGTGTGAGTAGGGGAGAAGGGTAGAGGTAGAGAGAGAGAATCTTAGGCAGGCTCCACACTCAGTGCAGACCCCACTCAGGGCTCGATCCCATGGCCATGGGATCATGACCTCAGCTGGAATCCAGTCCGATACTCAACCAACTGAGCCACCCAACCACCCCAGAATTTATTTATTGATAACTGGAAGTGTATACCTCTTTCTTCTTGTATACATGTACCCTGATTGCCTCTACTCTACCCTCATCTTGCCCCTGAAGACTGAGTTCCAAAAGAAGCATTCTTGACAAAGCAGTGTGTTTTATAGTGATGGAGACTTTACTTAAATACAAGGAATCTGTGCTTATTCCTTTACCTAGTAAAGGAAATGTGGCATAAACTCCAAGTAATTTCTGCAACTGCTTAGGAATTCTTTATGTTTTGCTACTGAGATGGGAAAGCAAAATTTCTAGATGAGAGATTATAAAATTGACAGGATTATAAAATATAGGTAAGTATTACTCTTTAGGGTTCTTAATAAAGAATAATTAAACAATAACTATTAGAGACTGTTATAGTGGTGTTTAGATATTTAATGAGCATCAACTATATGGCAAGCACCATGCTAGATGCTCCATATAAAAAGATGAGGAAATTGTTGCCATCTACAAGAAGCTTACTACCAAGCTAAAAAGGCAGGTGTTAAAAAGAAACAATTAGATTAAAAATATGGCACTTGTTCTAACAGTAATGGATAAAATGATTAAAGAATATGTTCTAAAAGTGCTAATTTATACTCAGGTGATAGCTTAGACATTGAGGATGCCTGTATCAATGCATTTCTGCTTTGACTGAGGGCAGATCAAACAGTGTGTGAGACACTTCCAAGGAATTCTGCAAAGGAAATGACAGAGGAAGGTTAAAGATGTTAGTGTACTGGCTCATGCAGGATCATTTATCAGACCATCCAATTATAAACATGTTGGGCAGAGTGTGAAATACTAAAAAATGATGCTAACTCTGACCTAAAGAGATTTTTGGGGAGACAGGATCTGACAAATGAACTGGAGTTCAGCAGCATATATCCTTTAAGAAAACACTGGAGTGGGAATTCCACTAATGTTTCTTGCAACTATAGTTGGGACTCTTTCAGATTGCAGGCAACACTCAAGTGTATGGAACCCAGCTCTGCTGCTTATTTTCTCTGCAACTTGGCCAACTTCTCTGACCCTCAGCTTCCTTGCCTCTGTACACTACCCTCATAGAGCTCATAGAGCTTTTGGGGGGATTCATTCATGCCCAAATTTACTAGACATTATGTTAATTTTTTTCATGTTTATCTAATATAATCTTCAATAACTTCAATATATTATCCTCATTTGGCAGGAGAAGAAATCAAAGTAATTATCCCAAGAACACATGGCTATAACTTGCAGAGCCCAGAATGGGATTCTGATCTATCTCACTCCAAAATCCAACCTTGTATAAACTAGGTTCTCATTTGACAGATGGAATACATATGAAGGCACTAAAAAATGTCATTTCTATGTAGTTAATCAACAATTATTTAACACCTACTATATTCTAGGCATTCCATTAAAAACCAAAGGTAAATAACAATAGAGATTTCAGTGAGATAAAAAATTATGTAATCTACTATTTGCCAGGATAGAGAATGATAAACTCAAAGATCAGACCTCCTCTCCACAGAAATTATCTGCTAACACTTGAAAATTTCATTGATGGTTATAACTGTCAAAAAAACTTAAGGAATAATTTTCAGCTCTAAAATCTAAGTTATACACCATTATGGTACCCTATGGATATAATATACAAATTAAAAGATTAGAATTCTGAAGATAAATTTTAGAAAGAATATAGAATCTAATATACATCAATATATAAAAACTTACATCTACATCTACCTGCCATTTTATCAATCTCCATCTGTTTTGATATATACATATCTGTGTATATCGAGACAATATCAGAACTATGTAGGAAAAATAGTTAACACCTGATAAACATTTCTGAGTTTAAAAGAACAGTGCTCATTCAGAAAGACGTTGAGGGCTATAGGGGAAGGATAATTAGGAGTGGTTTAGATGAATAGTGATTGAAAGGGTGGTTTAAGAAGCAAGTGCTGTAAATAAGTCAGTCAGAGAAAGACAAATACATGATTTCACTCATATGTGGAATTTAAGAAACACAACAGATGAACATAGGGGAAATGAAGGAAAAATAAGATAAAAATAGAGAGATAGGCAAACCATAGAGACTCTTTAAAGACAGAGAACGAACTGAGGATTGCTGGAGGAGAGGTGGGTGGGAGGATGGGCTAAATGGGTGATGGGCATTAAGGAGGGCACTTGTTGGGATGAGCACTGGGTGTTATATAGAAGTGATGAATCACTGGGTGCTACTGAAACCAAGACTCCACTGTATGTTGACTAACTTGAATTTAAATTTAAAAAATCAGGCAAAGAGCAGCAATGGCAACAACAATAATAATTACATAAACATTAAACAAACAACCAAACAAGTGTTGTACAAAAGCAGGAAATTGTAAAATTAGCCTAGGGTATGCAGGTAATTACAATTAGTTATTAGTAGAACATGAAGAATAAGGCAGTGTTGTTGGAAAGTCACTTGGAAAGGCACAGAGGTTATTGTGATTTTATTGGAGATTTGCACTGCTGGAATTTTTTTTTTTTATTACGTAGGTTTTTGCAGTAGCAAAAAGGGAGAGAAATAGATAGTAGTATAGCAATAGAAGCATCAGCATTGTGCTGAGAATACACTGGGACAGTATAGACCAAAATGGGATGAATGTAGAAAAAGAAGAAGTCAGAAGATAATAAAAAAAAAAAAAAAAGGAGGAACCAGATCAGCATTAGGTTTGTCTGTTCCTCAAAAACTTTTGGTTTAGATATTTGCTCCCTATTGAGGAGGGACTGATGATTAATACAATCTTCACTCATGAGTCTATGTATTTAAATTATATAAGTGTATATATGTATATATATTACATACGTATATCTATAATCTATACCTATCTATGAATGATTAAGTATAAATTTACACAATTCATTTCTTTTGTCTTCATAAATAAACAGGTTATATTTTATTTACATAATTAAACATGTGTTAAGTATTATTATATTTGAGGCTCTATATTAAGAGCTTGATTTACAAAGATGGATACAAGATTGATCCTGGCACTTTTAAGTGCAGATGAGGAGCAGTGAATGAACCAGGTGAACCCAAATGATGATTGTAATTGCCTTTTTGGTTTCTAAAGCAAGTGGTCTTATTTCTTACCTTTCTAGACCTTCCTGTCCTCATTCCTGGCTTTCATGCCTGAAGGTTTTGGGAATCCCCAGCCCCATGTGAGAGATGCATTTCCTTACCCGTCAACTCTGCAGGACTATACTGGGAAGGTGGTCTCCTGGTCTTTTTTTAAGAGAAGAGGATCAGACAAATAGCCATGCCTTTAAGCTTGCTTAACCCTCCCAAGTAATAAGTACATGAGGCTTTGATAAAAATCCCTTATTATATTTACCATGAATCCCCTAAACTCTACCTCAACATAAATTATACTGCATTTTCTGAGGTTTATAATTATGTGGAATCTATTTGCAACTTGCTTGAATCAGACTAAAAAAGGGAATTATGTACTCAAGTCCTAGACTAAATAAATCTAGGGAAATATGAAGCCATTTTTCACTTCTATTAATAATTTCAAACATAGCTAACATGAATCAATTTTAATTGCAGAATTAAAATAATAAACCAGTTGGAAAGTCAACTGTTTAAGAATCAGACATATTAGTTTTTTCTGCCTCTAGCTCAAATACTTTTTAAAGGATTGGAAGATTCTATAATTATACTTAAAAATATGTTTTTTAACAAGGCAAATAAACACTGATATCCAGTTAAAATATGTGTTATTTGTGATTGGATTATTTCAACAGCAACAGATGAAAAATACTAACATGATTCATCCCAAAGTTAAGAGATATTTTTATTATTGTGATAAAAACCACAAAACATGAAATCCACCTCTTAATAAATTTTTAAGTGTACGGTATAGTATAACAGCTTGAGGTAGAATACAGTGCATCTATTCTCAGGCTTTGCTGCAGAATTATATTAACATGATGAACTTCCTGGTGAAAATGTCCAATTGATGTACCTTATTAAAATATTCTATTTTATTTTAGAAAATATCCCAGAAAGGAATATTCTTTATTCTTGGAAGTCTTTATTCTTGAATTCTTCCAAAAAAATCACTTCTTAGTAATTAACTAAGAACTCCATATATAGTTATTTTAAATTTCAACCAAAATAATAGTATTTTACTTAAAATTTCTTTATAACAGTTTAGTGACTTGTCACAGCTAATTTTAATCATGTAAAAACTTTTAATCAAGTACAGAAGATGGCCATCATTGCAATGACATATGTGTCACAGAAAGCAAAGTGGATCCATCTTACTCAACTAGGTTGTATATACCAATTGCATGTTTTTTTTTACTATAATCATGGTAATTCTCTGTGTCATGTCTCTCCTTAAAATTATTCAGACTCTGCTTTAATTGTTGGACATATTCAAATTCCTTTACGTGGTATTTAATAGTTTCTGAAACCAAGTTCCAACTTAGCTTTCCTGCCAAGCGTTACCACCCAGGGACAAAACATAAATGTTTGTTTGTAGTAGCACATCACAGAAGATGGAGATTGGAGAGAGTTGAAACTTAGTTCAAGATTCACATAGCAGGACAGGAGAAAGATAGGAAATAAAGGCTGAATGAGGGATTACTCTGGAGGTGGGGCAGCCAGGCAGCCTCAGAAGATGCCAGGCTGTATCATTTGTAAAGCTGGAGTCAGGGTGGAAGGTTCAACCAGGTAGGATCTCTGTGTAGGGAAGCCAGTAGTCTGGTACTGACCAGAGACCACAGGGTGAGGGACAAGAAGTGGTTTGTGCCAGTAGTTTGAGAACTAATCAGGCTCTGGTCTACAGAAGAAATGGAGAAAGTACATGATCAGAAATAAGAAGAGGCAAGACAATGCTTCCAAAGGAGGTAAAAGAACAGGTCGTAGGTTTTATCTTAAGGGTAGGTCCAGAATCTGACTGGTAGAGACAAAGAAGCAGTAGTATAGGATTCTAGTGGATTTGGGGTCTGGTTTTGAGGATGACTTAACTTAAATCTCATCAGATGAAAGGACTGAGATTGTTGATGTACTTCTTGTCTTAGAACTGACTAAGGGACTAGGCTAGACTACATACCCAGGAAAGAAATATCAGAAAACTTAGGTGTGGACAGGCAAAAAAATCAGAGGAGGAAGAAATGATAAACTGATGTTTCTAGCCTTACCTCTCACTGCTCCAAAATGCCAACTAACCCCCTGAGTTAGCCCTCTTTTCACATAATTATTCTTTTCCCCATTCTTCCAGCCTTTGTGCATGGTACTTAAGTGAAATGTTTTTCCCTATGGATAGCAACTGATGCAATTCCACAAACATTTATGAAACAAATGCCTCATGGCAGTACTCTGCTACAGAGATGAAAAGAACAGAATCTAAATCTCATGGGTTTCCAATATTCCTCCTGAACCCTTACTGCTTACTCTCTCTGCTGATTTCCTTAACCATATGATGTGAGATATTTTATATCTTGGGGTAAATGTTAATATTAAATTCAGAATGTATATCACCAGCTACCACCACTAGACTGCAACTTATTTAAGGTGTTAGGTATTGTATATTAAAACTTCTTTCCATCTAGCATTGTAGGCAGAGTAAAACCTTAGTAAGTTGTTGATTTACTGGCTATTTTAGTTTGGTGGTTATAAATTTTGCTTGTCATTAGAGCTTTTGCATTAGTTCATGTCAATATGCAATTTTGTCAGGTATTTTAAAATCCTTTAAATACTTTGACATTTTAGAGAAAAGGATTGAACTATGAAAACATAAGCTCTGTGAACAATTCAACCTTCAAAATAATATTTATTTATATCTTTAGAATTTATGTAGGGGATATCTTAATTTTATGGTCTAATTGGCAAGAGTTTGCTTCCAGGGCTTAACAAAACCTGTGGCTATGTAAAGCTGAGAAGAATTACCTAAAATCTTTGGATGTATAATTGAATAGCTCACTATTAAAACAGTATTAACTTGGTTTTTGTTGTTGTTGTTGTTGTTGTCTTGTGTTATTGCTTATAACATTATTTATTGCCTGTAATGTTAAACTCAGACTTATGACTTAGATTATATTAAAAATTTAAACAATTATCTTAATTAGATATAAAAGCAGGGTTTGCAATCACTAATGAATCATAACAAAATTTAAGAAAGAGAGACTCAGATAAACACCTCATTCAGTTACGGAGAAAATTATAATTGGGGAAATGTAATCCAAATGGAAGCTAGCTGTAAGGGATTCAATACATAATGCAAGAAGCAATTATGCTGGCCTTTTGAAAAATTATGCCACTCTTTTTTTCCCCCTTCAAATTTAGAATTTTTCCTTAATAATTAATCAACTTGAGAGTTGAGGCTCGACATTTTTCAGTAGTATTGAATTTGGGTGGGGTACTCTCCTTGATAGTCAAAGATGGCTAGATTCTCAGAATATGATTCTTTATAGACTTTTCATTGCGTGAAAGTATTATGGGAAAAATATATAGTTTGTATGACATAAGTTATTCCTATTAATTGTTACCTACAGAATACTGGGTAAAACAAACTGTATTCATTGAAATGATGCTCTTTCAATCCCTTCTATAGTAGCTGTATATATTGCATCTACTATACTTTTCTGCAAACCCAATAAAGGCCGAGGCACAGAACTCTTTCTTTGAAGGAAAATGATTGCATCTGATTTTCACAAAGACTTACTTAGAATGTCTACATTTCATGTGTGTGTGTGTGTGTGTGTGTGTGTCTGTGATGAATCCTAGACTAACACACATATAGCTACATTTTTCTTTTCAGATGAGGCCTCATTAATAAAAACATATTTGGACTTTCTAAAAGAAAAATCTTCCTGTGTTTCTTCTTTACCATTCACACAGAACATTTCCGTGACCAGATGTATCAGTTTTCCACACCAAGCTATTCTCTGATGCCAGCTGGGTGTCCTACAATTCAATTCAGTTCTGACACTAACCAGAGGTAGCACAGACTCAATAAGTTAAGGGTTCAGTCCCACAAGACTGTCCCTCACTTCAGATGTCAATTACAAATCCAGGTTCTGTGCTCCTCACCTGTGCTGTACAAATCCTCACCTGTGCTTCTGACTGACTGCCTGTAAATCAGTATTCCCATGAACCTCTCCTTGGGTTCAGAAATTTTCAAGGATGGCTCACAGAACTCAGGGAAACAATTTACTCTTTTAATATAAAGAATACAATGAAATATAAGGATGAGTAGTCAGATAAAGAGATACATAGGTGCAAGGTCTGGGAGGGTCCCAAGTGTGGGGGCTTCTGTCTATGGAGTTAAAGTTACCAGCCTCCCAGCATCTGGATGTGTTCACCAAGCCCCCAACCTTCACTTTTGGGATTTTGGGGCAGGGGCTTCATCATGTAGGCATGACTTATTATTACCTCATACTCCAGCCTGTCTCCCTTTTCCAGAGGATGGAGGTGGGGCTAAAAGGTCCAAGCATCTAATCATGGCTTGGTCTTTCTGGTGACCAGCCTCCATCCTGAAGCTACCCAGAATAGCCTCATAAGAACAAAAGACACTCCTATCACCTGGGACATTCCAAGGGATAGAGGAGTTCTGTGTTAGGAACTGGCACCACAGACCAAATATTAGAATGAAAGATATTCCCAGTGCCCTTTAGGAAATTAGAAGGGTTTTAGGAGCTCCTTGTCAAGGAATGGAATGGAGAGACCAATACACAGATTTTCTATTATTTCACAGACTTTCTTCCACAACAACCACTGCCTCAGTATGCATTATTTTCTTATTTAAATCAGTATAGCTATATATATATTGTAATAATTGTTCTCTTTTTGAAATAAAATAGTTTTTTTCAGGATTTTATTTTATTTCTTTCCCTCTGCTTTTTTCTCCATGTTTAACTGGTGGGTGAGTGGAAGAAGAAACTTACCTTTGCTTATCTTTTTGGGAATGTACATTTGTTGAGTACTGGCCATATTCTGGACCATATGGTTGAGCAACTGCATTATTGTCTGGCAAAAGAAACAACACAAATACCTGAAGCACTTAAAGAATAGGAAGTGCTATAGTGTCCTGGTGATTGAAAGTCTCTTGACTGACACCCTTCTCTGCAGTGACTGGTGAGGATACAGCACTCCTTAGAGAAGAGCTAGGCCTGAAGAAATAGGATGTGAGTGAGGGTCTAAAATAACAGTGATGATATGGCAAGTACTCATTTTTAAGTGCCTATCATGTGCCAGACCTTATACTAAGCACTTTCTGTATACTCATTCAAGCCTTAAAATAGTTGTTAGGTCATCTTATTATACTCATACTCTTTCTCATGAAAACAGCCAATTATACTATTAGAGTTAGGTCCTTTTCTGATTTTGTTTATCTTGTTTGGCTTCTTTCTGAAAACCTCCAATGAAATGACAATAGATCCAGAATTGATTTGACAGCAATAAAAGTAGGATGCTGTGGAAAATGCTGACAAGATTATTTTCTTCTATTGAGTACTTTAACAGATCCCAAAGGGAGATGCAACTTCCGTGAGAAATCTTGAGAGTATGAAGCTTCTTGTTTTATAACATCTTTGCCTTCCAATTGAGATTGGCTCAAGCCCTCAGTTTTTCATTGGACTCTCAAAGAAACTTTCCAATGATTTTTCTGAGATTTCTAATGCTATTGTTTAGCTTGGAGTCTGTTTTTTTCTTCCACAGAACCATCTGAGAAATTTTTTAAAAACAATGTTCTGAATATGATACCTTTCTTTCAGAGAACTTCATGCGCTGCTTACAGAATGAAAAGTAAGATCCTTAGAATGATCTTTAAGGCTGCCATCCTCTAGCCCCTATCTACCTTTTTAGTCTTTTCATTCTTTCATTCATTCTGCACTCTACCAACACCTGTCTATTTTTCAATCATAAGGAAATTTTGTGTTTGCTACTGGGAGGGGTGAAGAGTCTGGACTTCAGAGACAGATACCCAAGTTTCAACACCTGACTCTTGTTTATCTCCAGCTGTGAGACTTAAGGCAAGTTACTTTGTTCTGGTTTTTTCTTTATAATGAGGATAATTATAATATCTATCCTATGGGGTTATGGTGAGAACCAAATGAACAAATGAACTTAAGTGTAAAGCACTTAAGACAGTGATTTGCATAAGGAGAGTGCTATGTGTCATTTATTATTTTTTATCTGTGTTCATTCATAATCATTTGGCCTGAAGTATCTCCCATTTCTAACCTTTCACAATTTGCCCTTCAAGACTCTACTCAGATGCTGTCTCCAGTATTAAGTCTTTCTAGACTTACTCCCTTTATCCCAGGAGTTTGTTATTCCATCCCCTTCCTATTTATGCCTATATGTTATTAGATTTGTACTTACATTATGCCATCCATCATATTGTGTTTATAAATAGTGTTTTTTTTCCCTCTAGGGGATACTGTTGCTCCTTGAGTGAAAAAACCAAAAGTCTCAGTATGTGGCATAATATAGAGAGAAGTATCTGAATTCCTAGAAACCTAGGTTCAAATTAATTGAAGTGTGAAGAAGGCCAGATTACCTAATGTCTGCAAGCCTTAGTTTACTCATCTTTCAATTAGATGAATAATTGCAACTTTTTATGGTTATGTCAATATTATCCATCATTGTGATATTAGTTCTACCCCCCTTGATATTTTGACAAATTTTATAGCCATTTCCTTTATTGTTTGTATATATTAATTAGCAACCAAGCATGGGAGTTTAGAGAGGTTGGGCAAAAAGGAAACAGTGAGGATTTCTTCAATAATGAGAAATATTAACATAATATAGTTTCCCCCTAAATATTTGAAATCATACAGTTTCCCTGAGGACATTTTATGCATTTTTTTGATTATATGACATACCTTTGCTCTTTGCTTAGTTGAACCATCAGTAATATTCTGGGAATCTTTTCCCACACATGTTTCCTCAAAGTAAAACTCTTCATGAACCAACATTTCAGATGAATAATTGTGGATTATCTTAAATCCTAGAGGTTTTGAAATTTCATGATTTAATAGTTTTAGAGGGATTCTTTTGGGAGTTAATTTTCTTAAACCCTACTCAATGCAATATTTTTCTTTATGCCATTTTCTGTAAAGGCTGTTCTTAGAAAATCAGTTAAGACTTCTGCTCAGTGCAAATGTCCATGAACATAGCCTCAAACATTATCTATGTTCTTTCATCAAGTATCTTTTAGCTGGAGCAAGAGAGAGTTAGTGTATAATATTGCTTGCATCTTTCAGATAAGGAAATTAAAGGATGAGGAAATTTAAAGTGGACTGAAGAAAGAAATATATAACAACTTCATGTCTTTGTGCCTGCTAATACCCGCTCAGTAGGTTGAAGATTTTTTCCTCAGCTTTATGCTACATTTTTTCCCATAAAATATTCCCCTCCATCTCCATATAATATGGAGATAATTCAATGGTAAACTATAAATAAAAATAATATTTTGGGATATATTTTTCTATTTCAGCCATTGTTTTCCCACTTTAAAAACTTAATTTGACAGCTTTGACAACCTGCCTTTAGAAATAACAAAATAGAAGAGTAACGCAAATAAGTATTGCTGTTGCATTAGTCAAGGTCCTCCAGAGAAACAGAATGAATAGGATACCTATACCTATACCGCTCTCTCTCTCTCTCTTTCTCTGTCTTTATAATAATATTTATTATAGGAGTTAGCTCACATTATTTTGGAAGTCAAGAAGTTCCATGATCTGCCATCTGCAAGCTGGAGAACTTAGAAAGCTGACGATGCAATTCAGTACAAGTTCAAAGGCCCAAGGACCAGAGGAGCTGATGTTTGAGGGCAAGAGAAGGTGGATGTCATAGTCAAAGCAAACAATATATTTGCTCTCCCTCTGCCTTTTTATTCTATCCATGCCCTTTAATTTAGACTAACTAGAAATGACCTATGAAATGACAAATACATATAATCGATGGTAATATAAAGCATAGTTATATACAATTAACTCCAAATGATATACAGTGAAGTTCTGCTATTAATTACTAATTCATATGAGTTGAAATTATTGAAAACGTTCAATCAAGTGTTTGTTTTACCTTTTTCTTTTACAATTACCAATCTTAAATAAAATAAAATAAGGTAAAATAAAATCTCCAGTCTTTACTTCCATGATTTTTTACAGTTCAATTTCAAAACAATATATTGTCACTTATCTGTTGCATTGTTTAAGATTAAGTTGGCTGTACCTAAATGACTAACAGATTCCCCCAAATAGTGGCTTAAATAAGATAGAAATTCTTTCTCTTCCATGTAAAAGAAGTCTGGAGTAAGGTAATTCACTATTATCTGGTGACTCTTATTTTCACCAGAAATACTAGTTTCTATGTCATGCTCTTCATTCTCAGAGTCTGGCTTCCATGCTGCAGATTTCCTTGTGGTCTGAGATGGCTTCTGGGACTCTAGCCTTCACATCCATATCTCAAGCAGCACACAATTAAAAAACAGAACATTGCCACTCTGTTAAACTAGGGTTTTATAATTAAGGGAGAACGGAATAATGGATATTGAATGGAACCAAAAGGATTTGTATCCCTCTACATAATCTGCAAAATGCAGGCTGCTCATCAATTATTATAACCGAAAGCTTATTTCTTTTATTTGTGTCGTGCTGTGGCTTTGAGCAATGTCTGTGTATTTTTCACTCAACTGCCTTTGTGTTTTGTCTCTGAAGTGTAGGGATTTTTAACTGATTTGCTTTTTGGTAAGAAAAGTAACATCCTAATTAAACTGGTGTTGGAAAGAATCCTTCATTATGCAGAAATGTGGATACTGTAATAGTTCCTATTTGAAGCTTAAATATCTTCCTCTGCTGACATATTATTGTAAACCATCAAAAATACTTGATAATTGTAAAGACTATACAGTACTAATATTCAGAAAACAAATACAGGCTAGCCATGTCATTTTTTAAAATGTGACATTATATATCATTTACTATTTGTCAGATACTTTTTTTAAGTCCTTTGAAAATTTTACCTCATTTGCCTTTTCCACTCTCATTCTCTCAAGAGTGTATAGTGGAGTTTCCCAGAAGCCACATGACTTGTGATGCCATCACTTCTCTGATGGCTGAAGGAATGTGTGCTTGTTATTCCTTCACTTTAAAAAGTTCTGTTTTAATTTTTTATGCAGTGGATATAATATACACAAACAGCATCTTTTTGAGGTCCCCTGTAATATTTGAAAGTGAAAAAGAGTTCTGACACAAAAAATCACTACTAGAACACTTGAATAAATTAAAATTTTGATTTTCATATTCTATAGTCCATCCATCAACAAAATTAAAAAAAACATTTAACTATGTTCAGAGTATATAATGCTAAGATGGAAACTAAGAAGTATGAGGTTATAGTTCTGTTGAGGTAACCAAATGTGTGTGTGAGTGTGTGTATGAGTCAATGAACTATTGGCATGATAATACTAACAAACCACACCAAAACTAGTGGTGTAAAGCAACATGCACTTACTATTACACACAGGTCCATAGATTGGCTGGCAGTCCTGCTGATCTTGGTTGGATTCACTCATGTACTGCAGTCAGCTGTGGAATAATTGCACTGATGGTACTGGGAATGCTTCAGATAAGATGAGGGGAGATTCAGCCCTTATATACATGTCTTATACTATAAAAGAGTAGCCCAGGTATGTTCTCATGTTTATGGAACAGATGTAAAAGAATGGAAAGGCTAGGGCAAGCTAGGGAATATACTCAAGAATTTTCTAAATCTCTGCCTGGTATCATGTCTGCTAACCTAGTTTCTGGCCAAAGAAGTCACATGAGCGAGCTCAGAGTCAGGGGCTGACGCACAACACTCCATCCATGATGACAGAGATAAAATTGGGAGCATAAGTACAAACAGTGTACCACAGTATATGTATACGAGAAGATAAAGTTTAAAGTTATATTCGCACTCCCTGAAGTGCCAGGCCCTGGGGAACAGAGGACACTACACTGCAGGACACTACATAAAAGCCTTCATAAGGCTATTATCATTAAGAGTAAGAGAACTAGCTGACTTTCCTAACAAAGAAAGCAGATGGAGAGATTTAGACAAAATAAGGAGACAGAGAAATATATCCCAAATGAATGAACAGGACCAAACCACAGGAAGAGATCTAAGTGAGACAGATATAAGTAATATGCCTGATAGAGGATTTAAAGTAATGATTATAAAGATACTCACTGGACTTGAGAAAACAATGGAGGACATAGTGAAACCCTTAACAAAGAGATAAGAAAGAACTAATCAGAAATTAAAAACACAATAAATGAAATAAAAAATACACTTGATGGAATAAATAGCAGGCTAGGTGAAACAGATGAGTGAATTAATTAGCTATAGACAGGGTAATGGAAAGTAGCCAAGCTAAGCAAAAAAGGAAAGAAAATTATGCAAGTTAAGAATTGTCTTAGGGAACTCAGTAACTCCATCAAGCATAATAACATTCACAATACAGGGATAAGAAGAAGGAGAAGGAGAAGAAGGAAGAAGAAGAAGAAGAAGAAGAAGAAGAAGAAGAAGAAAAGAGGCAGAAAATTTATTTGAAGAAATAATAGCTGAAAACGTCCTTATCTGGGGAAGGAAACAGATATCCAGATCCAGGAGGCACAGAGATCTCCCCAAAAATTCAACCCAAAGAGAACCACACCAAGACACATAGTAATTAAATTGGCAAAAAAATAATAACAATAAAGAAAAAAGTTTTTAAGCAGCAAGAGAAAAGAAGACAGTTACATACAAAGGAATCCTTAGAAGACTGTCAGTGGAATTTTCAGCAGATGCTTTGCAGGCCAGAAGGGAGTGGCATGATATATTAAAACTACTAAAAGAGAAAAATCTGCAGCCAAGAATAATGTATCAAGCAAGCTATCATTCAGAATAGAAGGAAAGATAAATAGTTTCTCAGACAAACAAAAACTAAAGAAGTTCATGACCACTAATCCAGGCCTACAAAAAATATTAAATATTTCCTTTGAGTGGAAAGGAAAGATTATAAATGAGAGTATGATAAGTAAAAAACACAAAAATAGTAAAAGTAAGTATTTCCATAAAAAGGGATTCATAAAATAAAAGAATGTAAGATATGTCATCATATACCTAAAAGGTGAGAAGGAGAGGAGTAAAGAATGGGTTTAAACTTAAGTGACCATCTAGTCAATATAGACTGTATATGCAGAAGATGTTATATACAAACCTAATGGTAACCACAAATCAAAAGCCAGTAAGAAATAAGCAATAGAATAAAGAGAAAGAAATCCAAATATATCACTAAAGAAAGCAAACAAACCATGAAAGAAAGCAAGAAAAGAAAGGATCAGAGAAAAATCTATAGAAACAGCCACAAAACAAATAACAAAATGACAAAAATACATATCAATAATTACTTTGAATGTAAATGGACTAAATGCTCCAATCAAAAGACATTGGATGAGTTACACAGTGGATAAAAAAAACAATGCCCATCTATATGCTACCTACAAGAGACTCACTTGAGACTGAAAGACACCTTTATATTGAAAATGAGGGGCTGGGGGCACCTGGACGGCTCAGTCAGTTGAACATCCAACTCTTGGTTTCAGGTTCGATCATGGTTCCAGGGTCATGGAATTGAGCCCTGCTTTTGAGGGGGGGGGCTCTACATTGAGCATTGAACCTGCTTGGGACTTTCTCTCTCTCTCTCTCTTTCTCTCTCTCTCTCTCCCTCTGCCCCTCTCCCCCTCTCCTCTGCTTGTGCTCTCTCTCTCTAAAATAAAATTTAAAAAAAAAAAGGAAGTGAGGGGATGAAGAAACATTTATCATGCAACTGGATGCCAAAAGAAGGCCCAGTAGCGATATTTATATTGGACAAAATATTCTTTAAAACAAAGACTGTAACAGTAACAAGAGACAAAGAAGGGCACCATGTAATAAATAAGGGGAGCAATGCAAAAATAGGATATAACAATTGTAAATATTGATGTGCCCAGCATGTGAGCACTCAAATACATAAATCAATTAATAGCATAAAAGAAATAATCAATAGCAATACCATAGTAGTAGATGACATTTAACACCCCACTTACATTGACGGATAGATTATCTAAACAGAAAATCAACAAGGAAACAGCAGCTTTGAATGATGCACTGGACCAGATGGATTTAGCAGAAATATTCACAACATTCCATCCTAAAATAGCAGAATACATATTCCTTTAAAGTGCACATGGACCATTTTCCCAAAGAGATCACATATTAGCCCACGAAACAAGTCTCAACAAATTAAAAAAGACCGAAGTCATACCATGCATCTTTTCAGCCCACAATACTAGGAAACTAAAAATCAACCACAAGGAAAAATCAGAAAGAGCACATATACATGAAGGTTAAACAAGTTGCCACTAGACCATGAATGGATCAACTAAGAAATAAAAAAAGAAATAAAAAATTACATGGAAACAAATGAAAATGAAAACACAACAGTCCAAAATCTTTGGGATGCAACAAAAGCGGTTTTAAGCCTGGCTCACTCAGCCAGTTGAGTGTCCGACTTGATTCAACTCATTTCATGATCTCATGGTTGTGGAATCAGGTCTTGTGTTGGGCTCCACACTGAGCATGGAGTCTGCTTAAGATTAAATTTTCCTCTGCCCCTCTCCTCCCACTCATGCTCTCTCTCTCTCTCTCTCTCTCTCTCTCAAAACAAAAAAACAAACAGAAAGATTAAAAAATGGTTTTAAGAGGGTAGTTTATAGCAACACAGGTCTACCTCAAGAAGCAAGAAAAATCTCAAATAAACAACTTAATCTTACACCTAAAAGAGCTAGAAAACAAACACAACCCAAACCCAGCAAAAGGTGGGAGCATAAATAAATGATATACAAAGTAAAAAAAATAATAGACCAATAAAACCAGGAGCTAGTTCTTTGATATCAACAAAATAATAAACCTTTAGCCAGATTCATCCAAAAAGAGAGAGGGTGGGTGATAAAAATAAACAAAATCACTAAGAACAGAGGAGAAATAACAACCTATATCACAGAAACTTAAACGATTGTGACAGAATATTATGAAAACCTACATGCCAACAAATTGGACAACTTAAAAGAAATGGATAATTTCCTAGAAACATATGACCTACCAAAACGAAAGCAGGAAGAAATAAAACATTTGAACAGATCTATCACCAGCAATGAAATTGAATCAGTAACCAAAAAAACTCGTAAAAAACAAAAGTACAGGACCAGATGGCTTCACAGATGATTTCTACCAAACGTTTAAAGAAGATGGGGATTAAGGAATACACTTGTTGTGATGAGGACTAGAGGTTGTATGAAAGTGTTGAATCACTGTACTGGTACTGTCCACCTGAAACTAGTATTACACTGTGTGTTAACTAATTGGAATTTAAATTAGAAGTTAAAAAATAAAGAATAGTTAATACCTATACATTTTAAACTGTTCCAAAAAACAGAAGAGGAAGGAATATTTCTAAATTAATTCTGAGGCCAGTATCACCCTGATACCAAAACCAGATAAAGATGCTATGAAAAAAAAAAAAAAAGAAACTATAGGTAAATCTCTCTCATGAATATGGATGGAAAAATCTTAATCAAAATATTACGAAACCAAATCTAATGATACATTAAAAAAAATCATACACATGATCAAATGGGATTTATTCATGGGATTCAAGAGTGGTTAAATATCCACAAAACAATGTGATACATCACATCAATAAGAGAAAAGATGAAGAACACATGGTTATTTCAATTAATGCAGAAAAAGCATTTGACAAAGTGTAACATTCATTCATGATAAAAACCCTCTTCAATGTAGGTCTAGGGGCAAGATACCTCAACATAATAAAGGCCTTATATGAAAAACCCACAGCCAGTGTCATACTCAATGATGAAAAACTAAGAGCTTTTCCCCCAAGGTCAGAACCAAGACAGGGATTTCCCTCTCACCACTTTTATTCAACATAGTACTGGAAGTCCTTGCCACATCAATCAGACAATGTAAAGAAATAAAAGGCATCCAAACTGATGAGGAAGAAGTAAAACTTCATTATTTGCAGATGACATAATACTATATATAGAAAACCCTAAAGACTGAACAAAAACCTGCTAGAACTGATAAGTGAATTCAGTCAAGTCATAGGATACAAAAATCAATGTACAGAAATCTGTTGCATTTCTACACATTAATAATGAAGCAACCAAAAGTGCAATTAAGAAAACAACCCCATTTACAATTACACCAAAAACAATAAAATAATACATCTTGGATAAACAAGGTGTAGCTTAAATAAAGCATCTGGCTTACACCCAGAAGATTTCATATCAAACTGACCATCTTGAGCCAAAACTAGCCCAAACAGCCATAAATTCAACTAACATAAAATAACAAATCAAAACATTTAGTTAATTCTTAAAAGTATAGGAGATAGAAATTTAATTTGGCACTATAGAGAAAGTACCATAAGGGAAAGATGAAAGAAAAATTACCTAGGAATAAACTTGATAATCAAGGAGGTGAAAGACCTGTACTTAGAAAACTATAAAACACTGATGAAAGAGATTCAAGATGACTCAGATAAATGGAAAGACATTCCATACTTGTTGGTTGGAAGAACAAATATTGTTAAAATGTTTGTCCTACCCAAAGCAATCTACAGATTGAATACAATATCGATCAAGATACCAATGGTATTTTTCACAGAACTAGAACAAACAATCCTAAAATTTGTGTGAAATCACAAAAGACCTTGAATAGCCAAAGCAGTCTTGAAAAAGAAAAACAAAGCTGGAGGTATCACAATTCCAGATTGCAAACTATATTACAAAGTGGTAGTAATGAAAATAGCATGGTACTGGTGTAAATATAGACACAGATCAATAGAATAGAATAGAAAACCCAGAAAGAAACCCACAGCTATATGGTCAATTAATCTTTGACAAAGGAGGAATGAATATACAATGAGGAAAAGACCATTTCTTCAACAAGTGGTGCTTGGAAAACGGTACAGCTACATGCAAAAGAATGAAACTGGACCACTTTATTTCACCATAGACAAAAATAAACTCAAAATGGATTAAAGGCCTAAATATGAGACTTGAAACCATAAAAATCTTGGAAGAGATCATGGGCAATAATCTCTCTGACATGGGCCAAAGCAACATTTTTCTAGATATGTCTCCTGAAGCAAGGGAAATAAATGCAAAAATAAACTATTTGGACCACATCAAAATAAAAGTTTTCTGCATAACAAAGGAAACTATCAACAAATCTAAAAGACAACCCACTGAATTGGAGAAGATATTTGTAAATGACCTATCCAATACAGGCTTAGTGTCCAAAATATATAGAAAACTTATACAACTCAACCCCAAAAAATGAGTAATCCAATTAAAAAATAGGCAGAAGACATGAACAGACATTTCTCCAAAGTCTTACAGATGGTCAACAGACACATACAAAGACACTCAACATCACCCATCATCAGGGAAATGCAAACCAATATCACAATGAAATATCACCACATACCTGTCAGAATGGCTAAAATAAAAAAACACCAGAAACCACAAGTGTTGGCTAGGATTTGGAGAAAAAAGAACCCTGTGCATTGCTGGTAGGAATGCAAACTGGTGCAACCATTGTGGAAGACAGTATGGAAGTTCCTCAAAAAATTAAAAATAGAACTACTCTATGATCCAGTAATGGCACTACTGAATATTTACTCCCAAAATACAAAAACACTTATTCAGATGGGTACATTCACCCTTATGTTCATTGCAGCAGTATTCAGAATAGCCAAACTATGAAACAGCCCCAATATCCATTGATAGATGAATGGATAAAGAAGATGTGTATATATATAATGGAATATTATTCAGCCATAAAAAGAATGAAATCTTGCCATTTGCAACAATGAGGATAGAGCTAGAGAGGATAATGCTATTGAAATAAGTCACTCAGAGTAAGACCAATAACATATGATCTCACTCATATGTGGAATTTAAGAAACAAAACAAATGAACAAAGGAAAAAAAAGAGCCAAACCAAGAAATGGAGTGTTAACTATAGAGAACAAACTGATGGTTGCCAGAGGGGAGGCGGTGGGACAGGTGAAATAGGTGATGAGGATTAAAGACTACACTTATGATGAAAAACCCCCCCATATTTTTGATGTATTTATTTATAAAGTAAAGTGTGACACCGTAACAATAGGAGAGATATAGTACATGGTGTCATTTTAATTTCTTTATTCCACAAACTCATGAATTAATCACCTTTAAAATGAGAAGTGGGCACGTCTTGTATGATGAACTTATGATAGCACTTTAATTTTGTACAATTTCCTTTCAACCTTAAAATTACATTCTCTAAAATGATTAAATTTTTAAAAAGAAAGATAATATCCATTTTCATTATGGTGAGATCTGAGGAAGACTTATTAATGTGGTAGCATTATCAAGAATAATTTATAGAATCTCATGACTCAGTTATGAGACAATTTTGCTATAAAAATGTAAACAAAGCAATGCAATTTTAGATGGGAAATACAATAGATTTCTTTTTTTTACAGATGATGGAATGGTCTCTTCATGAAACTCTACCCTCTATCCTTGACTCCTTTGTTTCTAGTCTGGTGTCTACACTCAGACTTGTTCTTCTGTTTCTGGGGATTTTTCACCCTAACTCCTCTCCAATATCTTTGTTTGCTCACCAGTGAGAATCCTGAATGCCATGTCAAGTTTTCAATTCATATTCACATCTTCTACATTCTCATTGGCACTTCTTGCTAAATTTATACTTTAAGTGTGTGTCTTCTCCTCTTACCACTTTCTTTGAAATCTTGTGTCTCTTACGCACAATGACTTTATTAAGAGAAAGTCAGGATCATTTAATTACTTTTCCTATATTTGATGTTGGAGTGGCCATGACAAATTTTAAAATGGTGTTTTCTCCATTTCTCCTGTTGGCTTTTGGATTTGTTTGCTTTTTGTTTTTTTAGTGTTTCATATATGGTTTTGCAATCATGTCACCCTAAATCCCTCCCGGTGCTTAGAAAATGGGATAAAAGTTGAAGGATTTCTAGGTCACACTATAGTGTTAGTAGCTGGAATAAGTTACCTTTCCCAGGATGAACTTTCATTAATAAAAGACAGCTGGAAAGAGCAATGAACTAATACCTAATGGTACAATATGAAATTATTTGGAACCCATGTATGAATTTTTTCTTGTTCATAACTACCATTTGTTGAATGCTTTCTATGTACCAGGTTCCAAAGTACATTGTCTCATTCAGATTTCACATCATTTAGGCATTATCTGTATTTCACGCATACAGCCACTGGGGCTGAAGTCAAACCACTTGCGTAAGGTCAGGGTGCTAATGAGAAGCAGAATTTGGGGCTTTAGGGATTGCAAGGTGATTTCAAAGTTTCTCCTTTAAGAGGGGGGCTCTCTTGTAATCCTCAAGAGCACCCAGAACAAACTGAGTACTGGACTTTGAGAAAGAGATGCTCTTGCATGATCTTTCACATCAGTTTTTTTTTTGTTTGTTTGTTTAAGTCTGATTCTTTATCCTTCTACAAAATTTAGATGCTTTACCCTCTTTCTCTTCCCATGCTGGCTACTCTTACCTTTAGATTCATGCTCTTTTACTTTTGTGACTTTCTCTGCCTTTCTCCTCACCTTGCTTTCTCCTTTCCTTTGGTTCCTGTCTTTATCCCCTCACTTTATCTCTACTCTAGGGAATTTCTGTTTGTATTTACATTATCCTGTTACAAAATAATACCTTCTTATTTACCTCTAGACCTAAATATTAAAAAATCAGTCATGGTTTTGATGCATTGGGCAAAATTATGGGTTGAGACTAGTGGTACCACTTTATACAGAGTAAAGAATCCTTTGTAATGTAAGAAATCATCACCTAGTTTTGGAGTTTCAAAACATTAAGATTTCCTTTAGTCATCTACTTGATGGGAATAAAAAATGGCCTTAAAATGTAAATTTTGTTTGTTTGTTTTTTGTATTACATTAATGGTTATAGTGCTACTCCATACTCAGCATGCTTCCAACCAAATTCTTTACCTACCCCCCTCCCCCAATATCCTTCCCTCATCCTGTATGGATGGCATCACTAGCTTCATATTTGCTTAGATTAAAAGCATTGGCCTTTGCTACTTTCTCCCATCCCTCTCTCTCACATTGAAGTCTCTCTTTCCCATACTTTTCCTTTTTTTTCTCTCTCCCATCACTGTTGCTCTGTCTTGGTTCAACATTGTTATTTCTCTCTTTAATTCTAATTATAGTTAACCCAACTGGCCTCCCTGTCTCAAATGCTTGTTGTTGTTTTCCAAAATACCCTCCATAGTTATGCATTTTTTAAAGGTGCCTGGCTGAAACATATCACTCCTTTGCAGATAGACTTCCAGTAGTTCACTATTGCCTATAGAACAGTTAAAATCTAAACTTTGTGGTGACTTACCAGACTTTTTCTAAACATGCCCCGCTCTGCCTTCCCAGTCTCAGCTTCCCTTTTATTCCTCATATATCATATGCTCTGGCTTAGGTTTACCTTTTCTACAATCCCAGCAAGCACATTTCTTTCCACTCTCCATCACTCAGCTAACTGTAATACCCCAGAATACCCATAAGCACAAAGGGTAGTGAACTAATGAGATCAGAAGTGAGAAGCTCCATAGGGAGGTTCTTAAGCCAGAGCAGCAGTACTTTCATTATATAATGTTTGTGAATAAAATTGGGAACTCTCAAGAATGAGCTAGGCCTAAGATTTCTCCCTCTAAATGACATCTCATGTGTTTGGGCCTGAGAAATTTGCCATCACTGGCCAGCTGTTTCTTTCTGTGGTCTGAGCTCCACTCTTGTGCCTACTGACAATTCCCATCATGGTTACTTCCACTGTGGCTGCCAGCTGAAGTCCTGCTTTAAACCAGAGGTTAAGTTGCTCTCCATTCCCCTTCCTCCCCTCCTTGCAGCTGGGCTCCACCCTCCACATCAGAACTCACAGATGTCTCTACTCACCAAGGTTGAGCCCAAGTTTTTTAAGCTTGCAGAGGACATTTGGCTTAATAAGATACTTAAATAAATTCCCTGTGACTTGAAACTTCTCTTTGTTAAAAGTTACTCTTCGGGGCGCCTGGGTGGCGCAGTCGGTTAAGCGTCCGACTTCAGCCAGGTCACGATCTCGCGGTCCGTGAGTTCGAGCCCCGCGTCGGGCTCCGGGCTGATGGCTCGGAGCCTGGAGCCTGTTTCCGATTCTGTGTCTCCCTCTCTCTCTGCCCCTCCCCCGTTCATGCTCTGTCTCTCTCTGTCCCAAAAAATAAAAATAAAAAACGTTGAAAAAAAAAAATTTAAAAAAAAAAAAAGTTACTCTTCAACTCCTTATCGCTTCTCCTTCCACTGCCTCTGCTTGAAACTAGGGCCCTATCTATGGCAAAGTAATTGCAGGAGCAGAATGCAGTGCTGAGACATCTCCCTGCTTTCCTCCCCAGCAGCCTCTCTGTCTAGATAATTGTGGTAGAGCTTGCTGAATGATACGGATGAAATTGTGTAGAATACACTATTGCAACAATTGTGTTTCAGATGCTTGTCAAACCTGGGCATGTTCTTTTTCCTTTTTGCTGATTTCTGCTTTTATATATTAATTTGGTTGGAAATTTCTTCAGGGATGCTTACAATTCCTGAATGTCAAATGTTTCCTTATTTGTGGACATGATGCAATTAAATATGCCATTTTTTTTATTGACACCTCCAAAACAAACCAATTATCTATCTTAATTTTATTTATTTATTTATTGAAAAGTGAGAACATGCTATTTTCAGTCACAGGGAGGACTGTAAAAGTCTATGCTAGTGAATATTCTAGTTCAAGTCTTGCCTTCAATTTTTGAAGGTTTTTTTTTTCATTGTCAAGGTAGTTATTCTTGTTTTGAGCCCCTTAATCCATTTTGACAACATTCTTTAATGGCACTTTTACTATTTTATTATAATTTTTTTTACTTTTCTGAATATGAGGCTTTGAAGGCAGAGGTCATAGTAACATCCTTTGCCCTACGGTCTAGCACACTATCAGAGCTAATGCAACAAACAAAGGTTGTAACTCATTTATCTTTACATCCATGAAGCCATGCACATAGCTCCTGACAGGTGGTGGTCTTTAAGAATTGTGAATGGAATTGATGAATCAAAGACTTTTAGATAAAAGTATTTTGGGGGCTTGGGTAATAATGAATGCCATGAAATTACACTAGCAATCACTGCCATCTTTTTAGCCATAAAAAGCTTTCCACGCAGTCTGACTTTAATCAAAACCTCATCATAACACTATTCCTCAGCTATGATAGGTCTTTATTTTACAGTTGAAAACTAAGACTTAGAAGAGCTAAATAACTTCCCTAAGTCATCCACTATCAGAAAGAAGAGGGCTTCATCCCAGCATTGCATGAACTGAAAGCCCATATTCTTAATCCAAGAGTTACATTGAATTCATTGCTTCTCAATATATTTTATGAATGAAAAGTGCCAATTTAAGTTTTAAATAAGTAGCCTAATATATTGATCTAGTATGGGTATTTAAATGACAGCTCTTACTCAGGTATGCTCTTCCTTGGTACAGAGATCCACTTTTCTGTATCTCTGTTCTCCTTTCCCCATCCCTATCTTCTTAATCCAGACTTAAGTAGATAAAATGTTTTCTAACCAAAGTTTTGACAAGGCTGTGTAGCATCTATTCAAGATTCTATAATTACCTAAGCTGCGTCTATGTATTATAATTTATGTTTTCATTGATAGGGAAAGCAATGCTTGTTTCTAAAAATTCAGAGGAATATATTTATTGGTTTTTAATGGCTTGCCATACAGATGATCATTGCTTACTTAGCATCTTTTCTATTCAATTATTATTAGGATATTTAGGTAATTTTCAGTGTGATAAATCAATGTTGAAAATATCCTTATGTATAATTTTTGCATCTAATTATTTTCTTAGAAGTGGAATCACTTAGAGAATACAAATTCTTGGTGAATAGTTCTGCATACATATTTCCAAGTTGCTTTCAAAAAGGGTGTACAATTTACATATTTACAGTCACATCATCAGTTGGTAAAAACATGGGTTTTACTATACTGGTACTCCTCCTCCTACTGCTATTACTGTTTAAAGAGGGTTGTTACTTTGATAGCCCACAAATGACATTTAGGTTACTTTATTCTTATAAAAGCAGAACAATTATTCATATGTTTAATGCCATATAAGTTTTTTTCTTTTAAGCTATCATTTCATATCTTTGTCACATTTTCCATAGGGGTTTTAATGTCTTTTTTTTTAACGTTTATTTATTTTTGGGACAGAGAGAGACAGAGCATGAACTGGGGAGGGGCAGAGAGAGAGGGAGACACAGAATCGGAAGCAGGCTCCAGGCTCTGAGCCATCAGCCCAGAGCCTGACGCGGGGCTCGAACTCACGGACCGTGAGATCGTGACCTGAGCTGAAGTCGGACGCTTAACCGACTGAGCCACCCAGGTGCCCCGGTTTTAATGTCTTTTATATTGATCTATAAGAGCTCTTTATATTTAAAAATTCTATTCCTGAGGCACATGGCTGGCTCAGTCAGTTGGGCATCTGACTTCAGCTCAGGTCAGGATTTTGCGGTTCATGATTTTAAGCCCTACATTGGGCTCTGTGCTGACAGCTCAGAGACTGGAGCCTGCTTCAGATTCTGTGTATTCTTCTCCCTCTGTTCCTCCCTCACTCATGCTCTGTCTGTATGTCTGTCTCTCTAAAATAAATCTAGAGAAATTTTTAAAAAATTAAAAAAATAAAATGCCATTCCTTTGTTGTATCTGGTATATTCTCCTGGGTCTTTTTCTCAAGTTTCCAGATGATTACATTGGGAACCATTTCTACTCTCTGGAATTCATCTCCCCTCCAGTTTTCCTGTTTTCCTGTACCTTAGTTTTGGCTTTTATTAATTTTGTTTCATGCCTTCCCAAAATCTAAACCTCAGCATATTTCTTTCATCTGTTTATAACATAGATAGGAATAGGACATACTTTCATTACTTTCATGCAAACATGACCTCAGTTTTTGTCAATAACATTTCATACAAGACAATACTTTATTCATCCAGATTATGTTTTTAAGTTTATTTATTTATTATGAGAGATAGAAAGCACACATGTGCATGTGAGTAGAAGAGGGGCAGAAAGAGAGGTAGAGAGAGAATCCCAAGCAGGCTCCAAGCTGTCAGCACAGAGCCAGATGTAGGGCTTGATCTCACAAACCGTGAGATCATGACCTGTGCCAAAATCAAGAATAGGACACTTAACTGACTGAGCCACCCAGGTGCTCCATTAATTCAGATTATACTTCTTGTAGATTTATGTTAGTTCAGTGATTGGAAACAAGAGGAACTCATGTTTACTTTCTACTGTAACACCAAGAGCTATGCCCTTACCATTATTTTATTTAAATTTCACAGAAATATAATGAATTAGGTATTACTATTCCTTTTTTTCCCCCCAGATGTAAATGCTGAGTCTCAGAATGTTCAATAGCTTTCTGAGGCCTACAGGACTCCCTTGGAAGTTATCTGTTATCTTTATTATATTGCCTCTTTGCTCTGCAAATGAACAAAAGCCCAACTTTCTAATTAATAGTGTAGAAGAAGATTGTTCAAAGTATATTTAAATTGCTTTAGACATACCATTTTATTTAGTTTTTGAGCACTTTAAAAATACATTTTTTTCATAGAATGATGTTAATACAAATATTTTATGGGTCAAATTAAGTCAGTCAAGAAATTTAAAAATATTTTAGTTTTGGGTGTTATATTTGGAAATATTAATATTAATTTACTTGGAAATACTCTGAATTCCAACTGAGTGGCTATAATCTCCTTGTCTAAATTAGTGAGCTCTCCCTCTGCCCCATGACTGAGTAGGAAGCTCTGTCAAAACAGTGGTTGAAATGTAAGGAAGACAAATATATTTTTGGAGGAGGATTAAATTCAAATTCTATCTCCCAAGCTATAATAAAATAATTGAAAAGTTTGGGAAAATGCTTAATGGAATATGTCCCACATCCTTTGAGCTATATTCAATTTTTACGTAATTAGATGGCCTGGAGTCTACATTCCCCAGTAAATGGGAAGATGTTTCTTTAGGCTTTTCTCAATAACGTTAATTCTCTGGATTCACTAAGAGTGAAACCTACAAGGACTTAACTTTTCTCCATCTCTGAGCCCATTCTCCATGGAAAGGGCATTGAAAATAATCTATGGTATTCCTTAAACTCATTAGAGTCTTTTGAAACTATTTTCAATCACTTTGAGGCAGAGAACAATTGTACACGCTTGAAGAACATTGCTGTATCAATAAAAATATATCATTATAGTCCTATTAGGAAATAACTCTCTTTACTAAAATCTGATACAGAATCCCTAAGGATAAAATAGAATTTCAGGTGAGTTAAGATTAGTTTTAGTTAAGTTGGAGTTTTAATAGCTCTTAGTCCTATGCATGCAGACACACAAGCATTTTCTAATTTTCAATAAGGAAGTTTATTTATATCTAGCTGTTTGGTTTTTTTTTTTTTTTTACTGTTCTTGAAAGTTGATATGTTTCCTTAGAAAGCTAATAAAAAGAAACTAATGAGATCCTAATTTTAGAAATACATTTGATTTTTATTGGGTTATTCTGTGAAATATAAATTTTATTCCATATGTTTTAATACTTATTCTCTCCTTTAATACTGAAATACAATGTTATATGAAAATATTTAAATGGTTCACAATATTTCTCTTTTCTCCTTAATACATGCAAATGATGCTATATCTTAGCATCCATGTAAATGATGGTTATAATTTGTAAAATATTTTACAATTAAAGTCTCTCCAAGAACAAAATAAAACACCCCATTAGATTTTATGAAAACATAAAGTGAAGCTAATAAAGTTCATAGATTGGGTCTGGATAAATGCCCATAAAACCATGGCACTTAATTATGGTTCAAATTCTTGTGTTCTGGTGGTAAATTTACCTCATTCTAATCTTAACTTCTTTTATTAATCAACGCATCCCTGCCATATGTCAGGAACATTGTGACCCTCAGCATAATTAGGACCTATGAGACTTTAAAGCTTTGGGTTTTAATCTGAAAAGCTATTATCAAATTGCCCACCTGGGTAGCTTTCTGCATCCATTTTTGTTCCCAAAGTCTATTTCCTACATAGCAGATAGAATGAACTTTATAAATTTAAATCAGACCAAATCCCTCCCTCCTCAAAATTCTTCCAAGAGATTGCAGTTAGAATAAAATGACAAGTTTTTGCCATGGCCTATTGAATCACATATGATGCTGTTTCTTCCCATACCCCAATCTTCTTTTCCAACCACTCCTTTTGATTCACTCTTCTCCAGACACACTGATGTTCTGGCTCTTCTGCCAAACAGATCAAACTTCAATCCATTCCTGGCCCTTTACACTTGCTGATGGACTTGCTTTTTTATCTACAGATAGTAGCTCACTCCCTTTCTTTAAGTTTCTGCTCCAGTATTACCTCCTTCAGGATGCTTTTCCTAACAACTCCACTGAAAACAGCCCTTGATTCTCCATCATACCTTTCCCCTTTCCCTGATTGATTCTTCTTCTTCACACTAGTTACTGCCAGAAGTTATAATATTATTTATTTGTTTGCTTACTTATTGTTAGCTTCTCTCACTAGAATGCAGGCACCTTGAGGCAGGATCTTGATAACCACTATATGTCCAGAGCCTAGAACAATGTATGACATAGACACTCAGAAGGTATCTGGTGAATGGAGGAATCATTCAATTTGAAATACACTGAGCAATGTTTCACTGTCCTGAATCCTAAACTGGTATTCTGGACCCCATTTCTTATCACTTCTTTAGAATACTCTGTCTCCTAACTACACCTTTAATGTGCCCTTTTTCAATATCTACCTCTTTATGATAAACTTCTTTTATCATTATCAGCTTCAATTATAATACTGTTTCCAGAACTTACTTTTTAAATGATATATTTATAAGAATCTTGTTTTCACAACTTTAGAGATAGTATGAAAAATTACCTCAGGGCTACTGTAAAAATTTATTGTGGATATTTCTTTATTCTTATATTACTCAACTGCTCAACAGCATTTGGTATACTACATTCTTTTTGAAAACTTTCTTCCTTTAACTTTGACTTTAAACTACCCTCTTGATTTTCTTTCCATTTATTCAGCCCCTACATCTCTATTTCTGTCCAAATTCTAATGTTAGTCTGTCCCAAAGCTAACTTTGGCTCTCTTATGTTTTATTTTCCCTCTTCCTTCCCCTCATCATTTCTCCCTTCCTTTCCTTCCACTCCCCTTTCTCTTCTTCTCTCTAATGTCGTTCATTAGTAATTTAAACCACTTTCATTCTTTAAATAACTTCTATTTCCCAATATGCTCCAAAATTTTATCTCTTTTTTTACTTTAGATTAATAAATCCAACTGCTGACTTGATAGATGCACTTAGATGTATGAATCATTTTACTTATTCAAAATCAGATGTATATCTTGCTTTACTTGCTCAAAACAGTTTTGATTCCTCCCCTTCCTCTAACCCCAGTTATTTCCCTCTATTTTCTATTAGTAAATGACACCATCCTGCTTTCAGTTGCGCAAGCCAAAAATCTAGGTTTTACTCTTGATACCAGTCTGCTCTTCGTTACCCACACCCAACTGAGAAGCAAGATTTTCATGTTCTACCTCCAAATTATATCTTCAACCATCCATCTACTTTTCTTCATCCCTTTCCACCCTACTGGAGAGTGAGTCTTCAAACTGGTCCCTCTGTGTCCATTAATTTTTATTAATATTTTTAATGTTTATTTATTTTTGAGAGAGAAAGAGCACGAACAGGGGAGGGGCAGACAGAGAGAGGGAGACATAGAATCCGAAGCAGGTTCCAGGCACCGAGCTGTCAGCACAGAGCCCAACATGGGGCTTGAGTTCACAAAGCATGAGTTCATGACGTGAGCTGAAGTTAGAGGCTTAACTGACTGAGCCACCCAGGTGTCCCCTTCTATGCCCACTATTGGTCTACTATGAACCAACTTCCAAATCTATTTTCCACCATGCAGCCAGAGCTTATACTTTTAATCCTGTTACTTTCTTGCCAAAAACATTTCAGTAGTTTCTCATTATAAGTGCAATAATACCAATTTTCTTAACATGGCCTACTAGACCCTTCACAGCTTGGCCTTCCTTACCTTTCTCAACCCATGTCTTACCATTTCCTCCTGGCTAATCATGCTCCAGTCTCTTTCATCTCCCTTCTTTTCTCAGATAAACCAGATTACAACTTTTCTTTCAGACTAGTTTTACTTGCTCTTCCCTTTGCCTGAGACAGTTCTTTTTCTAGAACTTTAGATGGCTTGGTCCTTTTCAGCCTCATGTTAGCCTAACTTTCATCTTCTCAAGAGGTCTTTCAACCTAGCCTGCACCTCCTCCACCCAAATTCTTCTGTTATATCTCCCAACTTATTTCCTTTATTCCAATTGCACAATCTGAATTTTGCTTATTTATTACTGGTTACCTTGTTCATTGTCCATATTCCCTATAATCCTCATATCCATGAAGACAGAAAACATGTCTGTGTTGTTCACTATTGTGTCCCTGATGTTTAAAACATTGCCTAGATCATTCATTCAAATAACGAATGAAAGAAATGAGATAATATATATAATGTACTTGATATTGTGTTGGCAAATGGAAAATGGTCAATAAATGTTAACTTTTGTTATTGAAAATATTGTTCCTCTTTTACCCTATGACTTTAGTGTTGTACACTGGAGGATGGAGTGTGTGTGTGTGTGTGTGTGTGTGTGTGTGTGTTTGTGTGTGTATTTGTGTGTGTGTGGTAGGGGAAGAGAGAGAGAGAGAGAGAGGAGATATTATTGCTTTAACAAATGCTTAAAACCATTAATTAGATATCCTTCCCTCTTTAAGATGCCTGGGTGGCTCAGTCAGTTGAGCATCCTACTCTTGATTTTGGCTCAGATCATGATCTCAGGGTTCATGAGATCAAGCTCTGCATCAGGCTCTGCACTGACAGCATGAAGCCTGCTTGCAATTCTCTCTTTCCCTTTCTCTCTGTGCCCCTCCCCCACTCTCTCTTGCTCTCTCAAAATAAATAAACATTAAAAAATTAAAAAACTATCCTTCTCTTTTTGAAATAAGCCTAAGAGAGAGATGCTTTTAGCAGCTGTCTCAGAAGGAGGGGAACTACCTGGCCTTATTATAGTCTTCAGCCCTGGTAAATGTGGGTTGAGAGACAAGTATTTATGTATTAATTCACATATGTATTCAGTTTTGTTGAGTACCTATTATGGTCTCATGTCTACTTTGGCTCTGTGAAATGTAAAATGAATCAATGCATCCCAACCTTCCAAGGTCATATTAAGGTGACTTAATAAATCACAAACTTCAGGAGCACGTGGGTGGCTCAGGTGATTAAGCATCTGACTTCAGCTCAGGTCATGAACTCACAGCTCATGAGTTTGAACCCCACATTGGGCTCAGCTGACAGCTCAGAGCCTGGAGCCTGCTTCAGATTCTGTGTGTGTGTCTTTCTCTCTGCCCCTGCCCTGCTCATGCTCTATCTCTTTCTCTCTCAAAAATAAGCATTAAAAAATAAATGACAAACTTCAGAACACTAGATGAATAATGCACACAATAAAACAGACAATAAAGTGCAGAGAGGGAAAATGTGTTTCCCACGAATAATACCTGGCATGAGCTTTAAGGGTAAAGTGGAAAGGTTCTTGTGATGAACTTTTCAGATAATTCAGTATATGTTTTAGGGAAACTTCAGTCCCAATATGCTCTTTTTTCCCCTGTATTCTTTTTGGGATGATCATAGAACCCATCACCCAAGTGAGAAATCTACTCTCAGACAATGGCCAGACTGGGTTGACTCTATGTCCATTTAATTAATTCCCTTTCTTTGTATTTCTTTTTTTACTTCCTTTATTCAGCACTTGCTTCTCCAGTCAACCCTCCACTTTACTGTCACAGTTATTTTTCTAAAACAAAGACTTAATATGTCACTGTACTACTTAAATTCTTCAATATTGATTTCCTTTTTGTTTGTGTATGTGTTATGGCTTAGTTTGATGTCAGTTTGTACTTGCGTTATACTACTTCCTGTGATAGTAGGTCTTTTTACGCTGCCTTTTTCATCACTCTCTTCCTATGGAATCTTTGTTTTTCATGCCTGCTTTTTAGTACCTGCTACAGTCCATGGTGGTGCATACCAGGTCCCCTAGAGAAACCTTTGCCTTCCACTCTAATGAATGCTGCTCCCTACCCTAATCACTCTCTCTCCCTCACATTATGATACTTTATGATCATCATAGATCCTAGCATCTTGGAAACTGTTTATTATTTATGCTTAATTATATAAGCTAGACTGGGGAATTGCAATTATGAAATAGTATTCATTTCTTCGCTCTCAAATCCTAAAACCCTGTAGGCTCTTTCTGCTCCATCTCAGAGAGATTCCTCATCAAATCTCACAGCTTTTCCCATCTCACATAGGCATTAGAATAGTCTCATTTTTAATTGTCAAAAACCCCAGCGAAATCTTAATTTAAATTTCAGTTGTGTGTCCATTTCAAAAATTCTCCCCATTTTCTCTGTTCAGACCTGAGCTTGGCTCATAAATATGTGCTTTGAGGGGGTAGGATTAGGATAAGACCTGCTCTTTTGCCATCTATCCTTAATTTGCTCTTATGCTTTCCTTCTCTTCTTGGTGCACTGCTTTGGCTCTGTTAGGACTACAGTTGGGATCATTGTCATTCTCTCTTGCCTATCATACACACTCTGGATGGGTATGGATGTCCTCAACCTGGCTCTTTTTCTGAGGTATATGTTCCGTACTAGTTCCCAGAGTTACTCCATAGAATAAGCATTGGTTACCCACAGTTGTGGCTGGCTGGCTGGTCCATACTTTGATGACTGCCTTCTTTTCCCCGTCATCTCTCCTCACTTTTCTACCAGTGTTCTCTACACTTAGATAGTCAGCTACTTACTCACATATTTGTCTCAGGATCTTTCTCTAGGGAAAATGTTCATTAACCTTTTTTGTAAAAGGCAAAATTGTAAATATTTCCAGCTTTGTGGATTATGTCATCTCTGTATCAACCACTCAACTCTGCGACTGTAAGCCCCAGAATAGCCATAGATAATGTATGAACAAGTGAGTGTGCCTGTGTTAAAAATTGTCAGAGAAATTATAAAACCACTTACTATAATGGTAAATTTGTCCTTTTCTTTCTGTAAGTCTATCAAATTTTTCTGTATATATGTTATTTTATTGGACTCATTGAAGTTTAGAACTGTAGTATCTTGTTGAACTAAGCCTCTTTTCATAGTGTAGTGTCCCTATCTATTTCTAATGATGCTTTCTGTCTTAAAGTCTGTATTAGCTGGTAAATACTGACCCCAGCTTTATTGTGCCTAATATTGGCTTGATATGTAAAAGATAATCTTCTGTCTTTTTACATCCAGCATTTCTATATCCTTATGTATTATATATATATGTTATGGACTAAATGTGTTGCTCCCAAATCCATAATTGAAGCTCTATACCTCAGTGTAATGGTATTTGGAGATGAGACTTTGTGAGTAATTAGGTTTAAATGAGATCATGAGGGTGTGGCCTTTATGAATGGGATTAATATATTTGTAAGAAGAGGAAGAGAGACTGGAGCTCTCTTTCTCTCTTCCTCAGCCAAATGAGGATACAGCAAGAAAGCAGCTATCTGCAAGTCTGAAAGACAGACTTCACCAGGAACCAAATCTGGCAGCACCTTGATCTTAGACTTAGCCTCTAGAACTGTGAGATATAAATGTCTATTGTATATACCACTCAGTCTATGCATCCTTAGCTGACTGAGACAGTGTGCCCCTTATACACTACATATAATTGAGTGAAAAATTGTTTGAAATTCTCTGTAGTTTACTTGGCAAGACTTTTTAAAAATTTATTTTGATTACTGAAATACTTGCACACATTTCTGTCATTTTATTTTGTGATTTTCATTTTAATCCACTTCTTTATGCTTGTTTTCTCTTGTCTCTATAATTTTTTGATAGACTACCTTTGTTTTCTTATTCATTTTTCTTTTTTTTTATTTTTTATTTATTTTTTATTTATTTTTTTAATTTTTTTTTTCAACGTTTTTTATTTATTTTTGGGACAGAGAGAGACAGAGCATGAACGGGGGAGGGGCAGAGAGAGAGGGAGACACAGAATCGGAAACAGGCTCCAGGCTCCGAGCCATCAGCCCAGAGCCTGACGCGGGGCTCGAACTCACGGACCGCGAGATCGTGACCTGGCTGAAGTCGGACGCTTAACCGACTGCGCCACCCAGGCGCCCCTCTTATTCATTTTTCTTGTTCTGTTTCATAACTATATATATTTCTCTAAATAGTTATTTTTGAAATATTACCATACATATTTGAGTCTAAGTATTATATCAAAATCCTTCTCCCAAAGACACTTACATCCTGGAATATATAGGCTCCAATCATCCTGTCCTGACTTATGTGGTATTACTGTCCATTATTTGTTGATAGTAAACAGTCTCAGTTTTTGACTATTTTATTCCAAATAATAGTTTCACAGGTTCACAGTTCTAGGTCAATTTATTTTTTTGATATTCCAGCGATATCATTCAACTGTCTTCTGATTCTGAGTAATTTAATCTCCCTAAAACTCAATATCTGTGATTCAATTAACAAAATAATCCAAACATAACCAGGGGTATTCATTCTGGGTCTCTTGGACAAAGAGTTTGCTAAGACCCAGGTCTCTCTTTATGTCAGTAGGAGCAGATACTCTGGGGACTGATGACAGGAGAGGCTGAGATATTTTAGGCCTCAAGATTTCTAGGGCCTGGGAGCTAAATTTCCAGAAAACTTCTAAAAATTGCTGGTACCCCAAATCAGACTGCACTTAAAACACAGTCTGATGATTTCCCCCTGACCCAACTGCTATATCATACATATCCTGTTAAAAGTAAAGAATGTGGAATCACACTTAGAGTTCAGCAGGGAATCCTGCTTGACAAGCCTTACCAAGAGGTAATGAACATATGGGAACCCATACCTTCTTTGTGCTAACTCTGGTCTTTTACATTTTCCCTTCACCCAATAAAGCATACTGCTTAGCCAATGCTGTATGGTTTTGCACAACTCATCTGAAACCCTAGTACATGATAAGTGGTCTAGTGGCACAACAGTTTCCTAATTTATATCATGGTAGTACCAATGCCATTTAGTTGGTGTAAAAGTTAAATGGCATGATACATGTTAAGTACTTGGTACATAGAAAGAACTTAATAGTTGTTGGGTGTTATTCTTGTTATCAAAAATATGAAAGACCCTTTTATTGAATCCTCCTTAAAATGTTTCTTCATTAATCATATATGGGAGTCTTTCCAAGGTGAATTTTTTTCTCCCCAGATATTCATATGTTGCTTAGAAACAATCACTGGTTTATTAGAGTAAAAAGGAAAATCAGCAATACTTTCTAGACAACAGAGTCTGCTAACACTCTGCTGGATGAAAACACTTGCTTAAGAATTAATCTCTAATATTAATTATGAAATGCTTTAACAAACACAAAATGTGTAATAATTGTTTATTGTTTTTCATTTGAGAGAGTGCACCCACATCACAGAAGCAGAAAGAATCCAGAATTAATTAGCAATTGATCATGACAGCATGTCATCCTATACAACTTATACAACACCTGCCCTGATTATTTGTGAATCCGTGAAGGAGAACAAGCATAGCAAACTGGCATTTGACAAACAAGCCACCTAATTAAAAGGCTATCAGGAACAGCAAATGGAACAAAAACTAATCAGAAAAATACTGTTTGCTAAAAGTTGACAGACAGATTATTACTACAAAGCAAAAATACTGGTGCATAAAATAACTTTATCTTTCAAACATTTGTTGTAGGGATAGCTTTCGGTGGAGGGCTCAGGGGCTAGTTCAGCAACTTAACCTATTCTTTTTAGTTCCTTGGGGTACATATGGAAGACCAGATGTCATTGCTGTCTCCAATTAATTTATAGGGTATCAGGGAGGCATGACTGAATATTAAGCAGTTAAAGATGTTATAGGAATGACGTGGTTCTTCAAGAAAACTTTTACAGTATTGATGACCCTTAAGATGCCTTTAAAAAAAAAAGTATAGGAAAGATAAATAGAAAGTAGATGGCAACTGTATATCAGAATCTTTGTACATTTTTGTGATAGATGTTGTCTGATATTTGTGTGAGGATGTGGGTGGGGCAGAGAAAACCATAATCCTATCAG